>NC_086448.1:468411961-468684461 GCF_028390025.1 Pseudophryne corroboree
TTTGGCGTTACCTTTACGTGTAATACCTGCGATCAGCCACCAGATGTCGCTTTTTACAATCACCACTGCGCATGCGTGTGGTCTCCCGTAAAATACAATACTGACATACATAATAAGGACTACTTTACTAAGGCGTCTCATTACGCTGCATACAGTAAATACTGTACTCATTACGCTGCATTATTTAATACAGTACTGTATATACAGTACGACACCGACGCAAATACAGTAGTACAGCATACAGTATATGATCCATCTACAATACTTTATGAATACTGTATGTGAGCGTCCAAGTCCCGCAGACAAAACACAGTACTGTAAAACCAGTAGTGTACACTGTCGCAAATGGATGTGTGTTACAAGTTCACTATTGCCTCTCAAGATTAGGAATTTTCTACAGTATGTTATCGTCCTAATCCCGTAGCCATTACAGCATAATCAAAACCAACGGATTTATACATTTGTCTGCGGCGAAGTGGTGAAGTGTTTCGCTTCCTATACTCAGAGTCCAGGGTTCGATTCCTTAAGTACGAATGCATGTTACTGTAGTTTTTTTCAGACACTTTATTATTTTTTTTATTCACATACTGTAAACCAGGGCATACAGTAGCTGCATGAGCGGTTCTATGCGATCGAGTCCGGTGTACCATAATGTGCAGGTTCTATGCAGGTTAAGGTTCTATGCTCCGTACACAGTACACATACAATTCTGTAGCTGGGCAGACTGAATAGAAATGGCTACCACCTATGACTCCTTGCCCCACAGAGGCCCTAGGCTACGGAGCAAGTAATAGTCCAGATTGTACAGACTATGGGGCAATGCTGAAGGAGCGTCACAATCCCCTAGCTAAAATACACAGTATGCATATTATGGTACACCGGACTCGATGACATACTGTAGCACACTGGCAAAATGGCCGCCGCCCCTGAACCCTTGTGCAGGTTATGGGGCAATGCTGAAGGAGCGTCACAATCCCCTAGCCAAAATACACAGGGGAGGGATAAGCTACTGTAGGATTGCATACAGTATTACGGTACACCGGACTCAATCGCATAGCACACTGTCAAAACGACCACTACCCATGAACCCCCACCTCCTGAACCCCCACCTCGTGGCAGGCAGCAGTTGGGTATGGAATGTCACGGGAACACATTAAAAATAAGGTTGGCACTTCCTTCCCATTGGTGTTGGTTTACAGTATGCCGTAGTGTACTCGGACGCTCATGTAATTGCATTTCAAAGGCACAGTATTTTCCATCGTCTCCCCCCTACCCCCATCACCCTTCCCCCCTGGGGGCCTGCACAGGGAGGAAATTCAGGTCCTGTGCAATACACAAACGCTGAAGATCTACAGTACTGTTTTGCTCAGTTGGTAGCGTCAGAATACACTCATTTCATTCCCGCTGTTTAGGTGCATTTAGCGTAAAGAATCGCTCCTGCAGATGTACTTTGATTTATGTGAAATCTGTGTGCATCCTTCCATTGACTGTCTTACAGTGTAAATAAAAGAATACAGTGCATTATTACAGAAAAAAAAAAAAAAAAAAGAAAGAAAGCACATCAGGTCTCGAACCCTGGACCCCCAGCGAGGGAGGTGGGAGCCTTCACCCCTAGCCCACGACGCCTCATGAGAGATTTCCAATTTCATGTGTGAAAGTACTGCAAACAGCGGCCGGCCCCCGCCCCATTGCTGTTGGTTTATGCCTTAGAGGACTCGGACGCTCGCATTTGTAAAGCACGGTGTTTTCCTCCGCCTCCGGCTAGCCTGCTGCCCTTCCCCCATGGGAGCCTGCACAGATCATGCAGTAGACAGGGAGGGAATGCAAATGCTGGTTATGTGCAATACACAAACGCCCACTGTAGTACTGTTTTGCTCACTTACAGTACTGTACTGTAGGTTGCATTTAGCGTAAAGAATCGCTCCTGCAGATGTACTTTGATTTACTGTACAGTATGTGAAACCTGTGTGCATCCTTCCATTGGATGTACTGTATTGGAGAGAAATTTTTTTTTTTTAAAGTGAATGTCACGGGAACACATTAAAAATAAGGTTGGCACTTCCTTCCCATTGGTGTTGGTTTACAGTATGCCGTAGTGTACTCGGACGCTCATGTAATTGCATTTCAAAGGCACAGTATTTTCCATCGTCTCCCCCCTACCCCCATCACCCTTCCCCCCTGGGGGCCTGCACAGGGAGGAAATTCAGGTCCTGTGCAATACACAAACGCTGAAGATCTACAGTACTGTTTTGCTCAGTTGGTAGCGTCAGAATACACTCATTTCATTCCCGCTGTTTAGGTGCATTTAGCGTAAAGAATCGCTCCTGCAGATGTACTTTGATTTATGTGAAATCTGTGTGCATCCTTCCATTGACTGTCTTACAGTGTAAATAAAAGAATACAGTGCATTATTACAGAAAAAAAAAAAAAAAAAGAAAGAAAGCACATCAGGTCTCGAACCCTGGACCCCCAGCGAGGGAGGTGGGAGCCTTCACCCCTAGCCCACGACGCCTCATGAGAGATTTCCAATTTCATGTGTGAAAGTACTGCAAACAGCGGCCGGCCCCCGCCCCATTGCTGTTGGTTTATGCCTTAGAGGACTCGGACGCTCGCATTTGTAAAGCACAGTGTTTTCCTCCGCCTCCGGCTAGCCTGCTGCCCTTCCCCCATGGGAGCCTGCACAGATCATGCAGTAGACAGGGAGGGAATGCAAATGCTGGTTATGTGCAATACACAAACGCCCACTGTAGTACTGTTTTGCTCACTTACAGTACTGTACTGTAGGTTGCATTTAGCGTAAAGAATCGCTCCTGCAGATGTACTTTGATTTACTGTACAGTATGTGAAACCTGTGTGCATCCTTCCATTGGATGTACTGTATTGGAGAGAAAAAAATTTTTTTTAAAGTGAATGTCACGGGAACACATTAAAAATAAGGTTGGCACTTCCTTCCCATTGGTGTTGGTTTACAGTATGCCGTAGTGTACTCGGACGCTCATGTAATTGCATTTCAAAGGCACAGTATTTTCCATCGTCTCCCCCCTACCCCCATCACCCTTCCCCCCTGGGGGCCTGCACAGGGAGGAAATTCATGTCCTGTGCAATACACAAACGCTGAAGATCTACAGTACTGTTTTGCTCAGTTGGTAGCGTCAGAATACACTCATTTCATTCCCGCTGTTTAGGTGCATTTAGCGTAAAGAATCGCTCCTGCAGATGTACTTTGATTTATGTGAAATCTGTGTGCATCCTTCCATTGACTGTCTTACAGTGTAAATAAAAGAATACAGTGCATTATTACAGAAAAAAAAAAAAAAAAAAGAAAGAAAGCACATCAGGTCTCGAACCCTGGACCCCCAGCGAGGGAGGTGGGAGCCTTCACCCCTAGCCCACGACGCCTCATGAGAGATTTCCAATTTCATGTGTGAAAGTACTGCAAACAGCGGCCGGCCCCCGCCCCATTGCTGTTGGTTTATGCCTTAGAGGACTCGGACGCTCGCATTTGTAAAGCACGGTGTTTTCCTCCGCCTCCGGCTAGCCTGCTGCCCTTCCCCATGGGAGCCTGCACAGATCATGCAGTAGACAGGGAGGGAATGCAAATGCTGGTTATGTGCAATACACAAACGCCCACTGTAGTACTGTTTTGCTCACTTACAGTACTGTACTGTAGGTTGCATTTAGCGTAAAGAATCGCTCCTGCAGATGTACTTTGATTTACTGTACAGTATGTGAAACCTGTGTGCATCCTTCCATTGGATGTACTGTATTGGAGAGAAATTTTTTTTTTTTAAAGTGAATGTCACGGGAACACATTAAAAATAAGGTTGGCACTTCCTTCCCATTGGTGTTGGTTTACAGTATGCCGTAGTGTACTCGGACGCTCATGTAATTGCATTTCAAAGGCACAGTATTTTCCATCGTCTCCCCCCTACCCCCATCACCCTTCCCCCCTGGGGGCCTGCACAGGGAGGAAATTCAGGTCCTGTGCAATACACAAACGCTGAAGATCTACAGTACTGTTTTGCTCAGTTGGTAGCGTCAGAATACACTCATTTCATTCCCGCTGTTTAGGTGCATTTAGCGTAAAGAATCGCTCCTGCAGATGTACTTTGATTTATGTGAAATCTGTGTGCATCCTTCCATTGACTGTCTTACAGTGTAAATAAAAGAATACAGTGCATTATTACAGAAAAAAAAAAAAAAAAAAGAAAGAAAGCACATCAGGTCTCGAACCCTGGACCCCCAGCGAGGGAGGTGGGAGCCTTCACCCCTAGCCCACGACGCCTCATGAGAGATTTCCAATTTCATGTGTGAAAGTACTGCAAACAGCGGCCGGCCCCCGCCCCATTGCTGTTGGTTTATGCCTTAGAGGACTCGGACGCTCGCATTTGTAAAGCACGGTGTTTTCCTCCGCCTCCGGCTAGCCTGCTGCCCTTCCCCCATGGGAGCCTGCACAGATCATGCAGTAGACAGGGAGGGAATGCAAATGCTGGTTATGTGCAATACACAAACGCCCACTGTAGTACTGTTTTGCTCACTTACAGTACTGTACTGTAGGTTGCATTTAGCGTAAAGAATCGCTCCTGCAGATGTACTTTGATTTACTGTACAGTATGTGAAACCTGTGTGCATCCTTCCATTGGATGTACTGTATTGGAGAGAAATTTTTTTTTTTTAAAGTGAATGTCACGGGAACACATTAAAAATAAGGTTGGCACTTCCTTCCCATTGGTGTTGGTTTACAGTATGCCGTAGTGTACTCGGACGCTCATGTAATTGCATTTCAAAGGCACAGTATTTTCCATCGTCTCCCCCCTACCCCCATCACCCTTCCCCCCTGGGGGCCTGCACAGGGAGGAAATTCAGGTCCTGTGCAATACACAAACGCTGAAGATCTACAGTACTGTTTTGCTCAGTTGGTAGCGTCAGAATACACTCATTTCATTCCCGCTGTTTAGGTGCATTTAGCGTAAAGAATCGCTCCTGCAGATGTACTTTGATTTATGTGAAATCTGTGTGCATCCTTCCATTGACTGTCTTACAGTGTAAATAAAAGAATACAGTGCATTATTACAGAAAAAAAAAAAAAAAGAAAGAAAGCACATCAGGTCTCGAACCCTGGACCCCCAGCGAGGGAGGTGGGAGCCTTCACCCCTAGCCCACGACGCCTCATGAGAGATTTCCAATTTCATGTGTGAAAGTACTGCAAACAGCGGCCGGCCCCCGCCCCATTGCTGTTGGTTTATGCCTTAGAGGACTCGGACGCTCGCATTTGTAAAGCACGGTGTTTTCCTCCGCCTCCGGCTAGCCCTCCATTCCCATTATGCATTAGCGAACTCAGACGCTCATATATTTTAAAAGCACGGTGTTTATACATTGTACTGTACATTCTTCCTTTTACACAATTACTGTAGTTGCGTCTCCATACACATACTGTACAGTACTCCATACTTTTTCCACCGCCTCCCGTTACGCCTACAGTATTGCCAGAGCTGTAGATCAATCCGCCGCTATACTGTACGATCGAAAGTACTGGATTAGTGGAGCATTAGCGACACAGTGGTGGAGATGTGTAATGCATGATGAGTATCTAGATCGCCTCAACGCGCCTGCCTGTGATGAAACTCAGCTATCGAATTAGCGTGACTAAACACCCGTCTCGGCGGAGAAACAGTCAAGATAAAGGTGGCTACATCTGTAGGATGCCTATAAAAGGATGTTAGGCCCATTTCAATACACCTACATTCAGAAATGGCAGCAGGACTGTGGGCCAGTGATCTTTTGTGTGCTGTGGGATTCCTCAGACTCAGACAGTAGCCTGTAAGTACCCAGGGCCAAGAAACTGAACATGGTCAGCAGGTTGTACAGGTTCCGCGGAGGCTGAGCAGGCCTCGTTTTTTTAGGGGGCGTTTAAACTTGAACGCATTGTCCGATGATAAGGTCATACAGATGTTCCGTCTAAATCGTAACAACATTTTCCGTCTGTATGACCTTGTCAAACTGGGCCTAGACCCTGAGATAGCATGCTCTCGCCCTGTCTCAGGCCTGCACAAACTCCTGGCTGTGTTGCACTTTATGGCTACTGGCAGCTTTCAGGCTGTGTCTGGGGATGTCATAGGAATCTCACAGCCCACATTTTCCAGAATCTTAACACAGATGATGTATACCTAACAACCTCTTGTTTTGTGTTTGTTTTAATTTCTCGGTGGCCAGTTCTGTCCTAAAATCTCAAGTTTATTGTTCTTTAAAATGTTCACACAGGTTTTGGCTGTTTTGCAGCAACACATCGAGGCCTCAATCTGCTTCCCTACCCAGGAGTCTCAGTGGCATGCCATCAGGGTAGATTTCTATGAGCTGGCTGGCATTCCCAATGTGCTTGGAGCCATAGATTGCACACACATTCAGCTGAGACCACCTAGGGGCAGGCAGCACATATATACAAACCGCCATTTTGAACACTCCACAAATGTGCAGGTGGTTTGTGATGCAAATCTCAAAATAATGAGTGTTGTTGCTGGTTACCCTGGGGGCTGCCATGACTCCTTCATCCTCAGTCAGTCATCCCTCTTTGATAAGTTTGAGGACGGACAAATGCCAGATGGATGGCTGCTGGGTATGTAATTTGATATGTGTAGGCCTGCGTAGACTTTGCCCAAATACAGGTGCAGATGTATTAACCTGTAGAAGGCATAAGGAAGTGAGAAACCAGTGATCTGTGCAAGGTGTTAAAGGCACCAGCCAATCAGCTCCAATATGTAAATTAACATTTAGGATCAGATTGTCTGCTGCCTTTATTACCTTGCACATATCGCTGGTTTTTCACTTCCTTATGCCTTCTACAGGTTAATACATCTGCCCCACAGTGTGTTACTTATGCGTTGCTGTATCTTCACATGAATCACGTTACTATATCTGTCTTTTAGGTGATGGAGGATATGGCTGTTTCTCTTGGCTTCTAACTCCATTGTCCCGACCTGATACCCCTGCTGAACACAATTACAATCATGCACAAAAGTGATAGAAAGATGTTTTGGTGTGCTGAAATCTAGGTTTCGGTGTCTGGATAAGTCTGGTGGACTTTTGTTGTATAGTCCCTCCAAGGTGACTCAAATTGTGTTCTGCTGCTGCTTTCTTCATAACATGTGTTTGCAACAACATCTGCCACATGTTGAGGAGGAGGAGGAGGAGGAGGAGGAAGAAAGCAGCCAGCAAGCAGAGGAATTAGAGACATCTGGTGATACTTGGAGTACTGATGTAGGGAGGCAGGTTAGGCAACACATCATCAATAGCTATTTCTAAGGTAAGCTTGGTTTGCTTATTTCATTTGTTGTGTCTTCATAAATAGATGTTTTGTTTTTTTGATCAAAAACCATTACTCAAAAATGTGTCTGTCTCCTTGACACATACAAACATACCCTCGCTATATGATCAACAAATGTTGCATGTGTATTGTGTGTCTTTTTAATATCAAAACAACAGATTATTAGTGGCATGCATTAAGTCTGGATAAGTGTTCGAAATCTTACAGTGCTATTTTCTTACAAGCCCACATCATCCATTTATTATTTCACTTTATCATTGTGTGTAATGTCCTAATGCACAGGTTCACAAACTCGGCCCCCAGGACCACACACAGTGCATGTTTTTCTCGTAACCCAGTAGAAGCACAGGTGTATAAATTATTCACAGACATATGTAAAAAGGTTCACAGGTGGAGCTAATTATGTCACTTGTGATTCTGTGAGTAGACCTACAAAACATGCACTGTGTGGGTTCCTGATGGCCGAGTTTGAGAACCTGTGTTCCCAAAAAACACTCCTCAACATATAATATGTTTGCCTTGAGGAATACATGTGTCCCTATGTGTGATGCACCATCATATTTAAGACTCACAAACTTACTGTAATCAGGAATAATTTATTTCCTAATGTTTGATGCTGTAAACTTGATGATGTGTAAGTAAATACACAGTTTGCCACACATATACATTATTATAACCAGTTTTTTTTTAATTTTGTTAAAGTACATATTTGTTTGTTTCAGCATCATGTGTAAAAACATGCTTAATAATTTTTATCACACACAAACCTGGCCCAACAATACTGACATTCATTTGGACAATGTTTTAAAAACAAAACAAAGGCAACATATTACAAGCTTTTTACGCAACTCAATTGTGTTCATCTTGTAATGTTGTATAGATAAGCTAGCTAAGATATGTATCACTAACATTGTAATTTGGATTGTCTGCAGGCAAAGAGAATGATTGGAATCTAGAAAGAGTAATGATTAGAAAAAAATCAAGTGGTCACTTTACTTCCTGCTAACATGTATGTGTGGCTCCATCAATATTTTCCTCCTCCAATACCCCAAAAAAATGACAAGGAATAAATGTGCGAACTATTTTTTACACTTAATTTGGTGCACTTATAATTAATGATGTTAAAAAAAGGGGCAAGGAGCTAAGTGTGCTATTTTGTAAAGCATCAAAAACACTTGCTTACTTTACTTATCACAAATGTCTAACTTCTTTTTGTTATGTTTTTTTTGGTGGCTGCTTGTCCTACCCTTTGCCTTTAGCACTGTCATGTTGGCGTGCTCTGGTGGACCGTCTTGGTTGTGATGAGACTGGCGTGATATTTGGAGTAGTCGTACCAGAACTGCTGGTTGTTTGCTGTTGGTGCATGCATCTGAGTGTTTCATTCAGGTTAGTGAGGGTGGCATTGAGTTCACGTGTCGCAGCATTTTGATTGTCTACTATTCTGAATAAACTTTCATTAATCTTTTGACTGTTTTGAAAAATGCTCATATAACTTTGCTGTTGTCTGTGCTGTTCTTCCATTAGTCTGTGCTGTTCTTCCATTAGTCTGTGCTGTTCTTCCATTATGTGCTGTAAGTTGCCCATGACCTGGGTAATGTCTGTACGCATGAGTTCCATGGTATTGCCTATTCTTGTTGTTTGCTTATTTTGTCGACTCAGATTTCTTGAGATTCTTCTGAGGTGAGATGGTAGGCTTGCAAACATTTGTGTCTGCTTACGCAGGCAATCTTCATTAGTGGCCTGCTGTCTAGCCAAATAGTCCAAAACACCTGATCAGGGCCTTGTGTTCCTGGTGTTGTTGGGCTGTGTTGTGGTGGGGGTGGTGTGCTTTGCTGTGGTGGTGTACTCACAGGTGCTGGGGGGCTCATTCCTTGCATTAATGGCTGCATTTCTAAGATGTTTGTCTCCTCCATGTCACTGTGTTGGTGTTGTTGCGGAGGGATGCTGTTCCCAGGACTCAAAGCTGAAATGTTAAACATATCTCCGTTAGCTATCCATATGGTTGGGAAATGATAAAAAAACACTACACATGGAACACATGTCATTCACTGTTGCTTTCAACTATTCTGCCTAGCAACATCATCACTCATAGCTTAAATACATACATATGCCTGTTGTGGCAAATGTGTCTGGTTACTTAATTGTGAAAGCAAACACTTTAGTTTTATTTTAGCTCACACATACTCCAGCATAAAAGAAACATTGTAATACATAATGTGTTACCTTATAGCTTTGTTCAAACAAACATAGTAATGTTTTTGTAGGTATTTTGCAATGTTACCTTAAGCACACATGAGATTTTAGGAAAAACAAACTTACTTTTTACAAACAAACCAACATGATTTTTGTTGCAGCATCTTAGACCCAATGTCATACTGTATGACTCAAGTGGACATACATATCTTTACTGGATGTGGACAAGGCCATTTAGTTTGGATTCCATTTCAGCTTTTACTTACTGCGGTAAGTATTTTTGTTTTGTATGTGTTTGGACTTAATGCGGTTATGACTGATTATGATTATGTTCTGACATTTTACACTTTTTTTTACAGTTTGATACTCACAATCAAGATGAGGGGAGTGTGGATGACGTCTTGGAGGTGTGTCCAAAATTTGGAGTGGGGGGACAGGACATACGGACGATAATCTACGTGGCGGGGTAGCCTGCTGTGTTTGTGGCGGGACAGACGACCTTGCTTTCTTTTCGGCCACAGGTTTCTTGTGGTGATGTCTAACAGAAGAGCCACTTCTGCTGCTCCATACTTCTTTTGATGGACCTTTTAATGAAAGTGCAATTTTGTTATGCCCATTCCTTTACAAGCATACCCTATACTACAATGGACACTTTACCTGCTTCCGCAGCGTCATCATCATCAGATGCGTTAGGATTTACTGTCCGACGAGTAGTACTGCTTTTTTCAGACACTGTATAAAATGAGATATATTCATAAATCATGCTATTGTGTATACATCCACCCATTATGCTTATAAACATTTTTTCCTTTAGAAATGCTTGGTTTTTAATTCAAAAAAACATAAGGACCAGAAATACAAAAAAAAAAACACAAAAAAAAAATATGCACTATGGCAACATCAAGACAGGCAAACATGTACAGGACACTGACATAGGCAACAAGTTAAAGGAATGGGTTTTTATTTTTATAAAAAAAACACAAATTAATTTTGTATTGTTTATAAAAATAATACAGATGCAATATCTAATTGGCTCTGTGATGTTGCACTCCAAATACACATTACCACTATATGACCACACAAAAAAACAAGCAAAAGTAAAGTTTTCAAAAAATGCAGTATGGTGTCACGGTACAAATAGAAGCAAACAATTTATTTTAATAAAAACTTTAAAAAAAAATAACATTCTGTTAAGATGACATTACACATGTAAGTGGTTTACAAACCACTTTCCAGTAATCCAGCCTCTAACATGACAACAACTTATTTTAATTCCAAAAACATGGTTCACTTATATATAAAACATAGTCATAATTTTTAACGTAAAAAACGCCCAAAAGGAAATCATTATTGCAGGACAAATCAGAGACACAACAAGTCCAAACTACACATGCTAAATATCTGTCCGAAAAACACATGACATACAATAAAGTAAGATGTTACATTGGCTTTTAGCTAACACATGACCCAAAACAATGTATTTGCAAACACACACTTGAAGATGGGAGTAATATGCAATGTCACATGACACAGATTACAAAATGCAACTTATAATAAAAAAAAAAAAAAACACGTGCTCACCATTCTTACTTGGCCTATCTGAATCCCGGACATGGGTTGCAGAGACAACTTCAGGAGGTATGACACTCCGCATGGGCTCCTCATACTCCAGATATCTTGCTATATAGGGCTGCCCACCACTGGTTTGCCGAGCCGACTTGGCCTCCTTGGCCATTTTGGACTTGACACGTCGCTTTATGTCATAGTACCGTTTGCGGCATGTGTCCTCCGTCCGCTTGACCACCCCCTCACTATTGACAGCAGCAACAACTTTCGACCACAACACCGTCTTCCTCCGTGCTGGCACATTGGCGGACTCAGGGCCAAATAGCTGCCTCTGATACTTCATCAGCTCACGCACCAATGCCACATTTTCAGCAAAACTAAACTTAACATTACGCCCAGCCTTAGTAGTGGTGCGTGGCTGCGGAGCACTCTGACTGTCACTGTCACTTGAGGCTGCTGCAGCAACCTCACCCACCTCCTCCACCTCACTAACCTCACTAACACTCACCTCCTCCACCTGACCGACCTCCTCCCCCTCACTCACACCCTCCACCTCTGAGTCACACATAATTGTGTGTCTAAACAGTTAACACAGGCAAAAAAAAAGACAAACAACACACTCCTCCACTACCACTACACAACTCACCCCCCCCACACGCACGCACACACACTCACACACACACACACACACACACACACACACACACACACAAACAAACACTGACAAGGGACTATAAAGAAAAATAACTTGGACTAAAAATGAGACAAAACCACAAAATACAAGACAACAAGAATGACAAGACGACTTTCAAACACAATACCACACTCAGAAATTGCTACCAACACTCCTCTTCAAACCACAAAATCACCTACCTCCACAGCACAACCTCCCTCCTCCTCACCACTAACTAAACCCACGAGGTGCGGACGGTTTGGGGCGTATTTATATGGTTGCGCACAGACACTCCTACCATCTGAAACACAACCAATCACGAACGGGGAGGAAAATGGAAACTGAAAGTGAAAATGCGGCCGCTGGAAAAAAAAAACCCTGCCTCGTTTAACTTAGTGAAAAAACCAGCAAATCCAACAAAAACACGTACGCAAATGACAATGACGGCCGTAAATGTGCCAAAAAAACCCGACTGGCATCGACATCGGAAAACATGAAAACCATAAAGTCGACTGCTTCGTAACTTTGCGTATATGGGCCCTCATTCCGAGTCGTTCGCTCGGTATATTTCATCGCATCGCAGTGAAATTCCGCTTAGTACGCATGCGCAATATTCGCACTGCGACTGCGCCAAGTAATTTAACAATGAAGATAGTATTTTTACTCACGGCTTTTTCTTCGCTCCGGCGATCGTAATGTGATTGACAGGAAATGGGTGTTACTGGGCGGAAACACGGCGTTTCAGGGGCGTGTGGTTAAAAACGCTACCGTTTCCGGAAAAAACGCAGGAGTGGCCGGAGAAACGGAGGAGTGTCTGGGCGAACGCTGGGTGTGTTTATGACGTCAAACCAGGAACGACAAGCACTGAACTGATCGCAGATGCCGAGTAAGTCTGAAGCTACTCTGAAACTGCTAAGTAGTTTGTAATCGCAATATTGCGAATACATCGGTCGCAATTTTAAGAAGCTAAGATTCACTCCCAGTAGGCGGCGGCTTAGCATGTGTAACTCTGCTAAAATCGCCTTGCGAGCGATCAACTCGGAATGAGGGCCCTGGATTCAAAAAGTTGCATGAAAATGCACCCGATACAACACGGGTTTAAACACTACACAAACCGACTCAAACACGAATATTAGTAAATATTGCCCATGGTCTCACAGATTGAAAACAATATTTATTTCTTGTTTTTTTGTGGTTTTCTGGAGGTGCCTCCTCCACTGTGTATATGTATATATACAGTGTGTATATATATATATATATATATATAGTGGAACGGCGTGCGGCACTCAGCCCAATAGACAACAGCAAAGAGTCAAGCGTATGTAACAACGTTTCAATGCATCCGCATTGTCGTCAGGTTTCGGATGCATTGAAACGTTGTTACATACGCTTGACTCTTTGCTGTTGTCTATTGGGCTGAGTGCCGCACGCCGTTCCACTACATCTCACCACATATGTGAGGGCACCGGCCGCAGTTACCTTTGTTATTTGGAGTGCCAGACTCCCTTCCGTGTATATATATATATATATATATATATATATATATATCCAGTAATTGTAACATAACAATGTCACCACGTGTCAAATATATTCTTCCTGTATGTTTTGCATACAGTATATAGCAGAACATGAATCAAACGATTACTTTCTGAAAGAGCAAACAGAATTGAATGAATTTAAAAAAACAACTGACAAATGGAAATTGTTTATTTCAAATAATGAAAACAAATATTTCCCAGCTTAGCACAACAGTAAATTTTGACTTTCTTCAAGTCTGCCTTTTCTGGCAGATCAAGAGCAAAGGTACATTTTGATTAATCCTATTTATTTTCATTGTATTATGATTCAAAGCTGTTGTTTGTTTGGAAAATTCATGTTAGACTTGAAGTGAATAACAAGGGCATAAAACATATCTCTTACATAAAAAAGAAATGCCTTACTTTATCTTTGTCTTACAAAATTATAGTAATTGCTGATACCTTTCAGCATAACATCACTATCATCATCAATCATGTGGTAATTTCATGCAAATGGAAGACATGGAAAACATGAATATGGAATTGGATATTTAGATCCAAAGCTATGCTTCATTTTATTTATGCAGCAACGATTCCACTGACACTTGCAGGTGCAAAACAAACACTACACAAAGATAAGCAGTAAAATCAAGAACTGAAAAAAAGTTTATACAAATCAGTATATACACAGTTTTGCAGGGGTTCACATATAATATACAGGATTTGAGTGTAAACATTTCAGCTCACCGTTTTAATCCACTCTGAAGACTGCATCATTTGTGTGTGTGTGTGTGTGTGTGTGTGTGTGTGTGTGTGTGTGTGTGTGTGTGTATATCTATCTATATCTATCTATATATATATATTTATATATATATAGTGGAGGCCAGGTCATCTGACATAGCACTCCATCACTTTCCTTCTTGGCCAAGTAGCCCTTACATAGCCTCGACATGTGTTTGAGGTCATTGTCTTGTTGAAAAACAAATGATAGTCCCAGTAGGCGCAAACCAGATGAGATGGCATGGCCCTGCAGAATGCTGTGATAGGCATGCTGGTTAAGTGTGCCTTGAATTTTGAATAAATCACCAACAGTGTCACCAGCAAAGCACCCCCACACCATCACACCTCCTCCTCCATGCTTCACAGTGGGAACCACACATGCAGAAACCATCCGCTCACCTTCTCCGCGTCTCACAAAGACACGGCAGTTGGAACCAAAAATCTCAAATTTGGACTCATTAGACCAAAGTACAGATTTCCACTGGTCTAATATCCATTCCTTGTGTTCCTTGGCCCAAACAATTCTCTTCTTCTTGTTGGTTATCCTCAGTAGTGGCGTCTTTGCAGCAATTTGACCATGAAGGCCTGATTCACATAGTCTCCTTTGAACAGTAGATGTTTAGATTTGTCTGCTACTTTAACTCTGTAAAGAACTTATTTGGGCTTTAATCTGAGGTGCTGTTAAGCAGCGGTTTCTGTGGCTGGTAACTCTAATGAACTTATCCTCTGTAACAGAGGTTACTCTTGGTCTTACTTTCCTGGGGCAGTCTTCATGAGAGCCAGTTTCATCATAGCATTTGATGGTTTTTGCAACTGCACTTGAGGATACATTCAAAGTTCTTGAAATTTTCCATATCGACTGACCTTCATGTCTTAAAGTAATGATGGACTGTCATTTCTCTTTGCTGAGTTGAGTGGTTCGTGCCATAACATGGATTACAACAGTAGTCAAATAGGGGTGTCCACTGTGTACTAACCCTACCTCTGCACAACACAACTGAAGGTCTCAAACACATTAAGAAGGCAAGTAACTCCACAGATTGACTCTTGACAAGGCACACCTGTTAATTCAAAACCATTCGAGGAGACTACTTCATGAAGCTGATTGAGAGAATGCCAAGAGTGTGCAAAGCTGTCATCAAAGCAAAAGGGGGCTACTTTGAGGAATCTAAAAAATAATACATATTTTGATTTGTTTAACACATTTTTGTTTACAACATAATTCCATACGTGTTCTTTCATAGTTTTGATTTCATCAGTATTAATTTACAATATAGAAATTAATTAGAATAATTAAAAACCATTGAATGAGAAGGTGTGTCCAAACGTTTGACTGGTACTGTGTGTATGTATATATATATATATATATAGAGAGAGAGAGAGAGAGAGAGAGAGAGAGAAAGATCAATATATATATCTCATTATCTCATACAGAAATTCTTTTGATATCACTACCAATTGTAAAGCACAATGACATTTTCTGTGCTATATAAGAAACTGTTAATAAATAATAAATAATCACTAGTGCATTGTTTCCTTTCTTTTGGTCCTCTTCCAGAACTAGCAGGTATGCCACCTAGTGGCAGTTTTTAATTCTTAAAACAAAAAGGGTGGTGCTTTCCCCCCTTGTATCCCCCTGCCCCCTGCACACCAAATAGTACTTCTAACAATACATAAAAACTTTATGGTAATAGAAATTCAGAGATACTGTATTTGTTGCATATATTTGCAAATATATGTTAAGCTGCAGAGCCCCTTCACTGCATGGTAACAATGCCCATTCAGGGCCATGTCATTTTCTTTTGTAGGACCCATGCAGAAATATATCCAAATTTAAGGCAAGCTTACCTAGGAGCCACCCCCGGGGTTCTTCATGTAGCACTAAAGGGACCAGCATGCCGTCCAAATGCTGATCCTATACAATGCCTCTTACAAATGCACACACAGTGGAAGCTGCTCAATCAGGTTGGCCTCACTATATTAGGTGCATGAAAGGGAAGGGTCACTATAAACAAATAACAGAGAGGAGTGTGCTTTTCACCCCTGGTATCCCCCTGCACTCCAAGTAGTACTTGCAACAATACATGAAAACTATATGGTAATAGAATTCAGAGAAATTTGTTGCATATATTTGAATAGCTTCCACTGTGTGTGTAGTTTTTAATTCTTACAAATACAATAAGGTCAAAATAAAATGGTGGAGAAAAGTTCACCAACACCGAGCACTTCAGGGATTTATATAAAATCTGTTTACTCAAAGATAGCAGTGCAAGTAAAATAAATAGACACAAGGTAATATTGTTAAGGGCATAATATCCTAGATGTTTTGATCAAATAGTCAAATTATTTGTTCCATAATTGATGTAAAATCAAATTCCAATTCAGTGGGCATCATGCAATACAAAAATTCATACTGTTTCTTAACATAAAAAGAAAAGCAATATATTTAAAACAAATTGGAACCATACCAGACATTTGTTTTTTTTTTCATTATACCTTACTTTTTTGCAACAAACGCCCAAAATATTTTCATGGTTAAAATACTGTTCCACAATAATAGGGCATTTTTTTATATTGCAGATGCATGTTGTCTCAAACAAACACATCTACAATGTATTTAGTTTTATATGTTCTTATAAGTACTGAAGGCTAATAAAAAACACTTTTTTCAAATATTGCATTAGGGTATTCATGCATGAATGGGTTAAAGTTTAGTATTTTACCTGGTAACACAATCCCTGAAGCACAGCTCAGTGCTGTAATAGGCCATGGTCGGAAGCAGCCACCTTGCTATAAGCTTCTAGGGCTGATTCAGGGCTTAATATATAGAGGCTGAAGAGGGCTACCAGTGGGTCCCTCTGGCATGTTTCCCTGGGAAAAGGATATACTGTATTCTGCACTAAAGTTGAGTATTTTATACAGATGCATAGTGGAAGCCTGCTGCATTTTCCTTGCTTGGCTAAGTGCTCTGAAAGGCAACAGTCAGAATTAGTGAGCATACAGTATCTTGCCACAGGCTTCTGGTAATCCTCCAAGGCTAGGATGAGGAGGGTGGAAAAAGGCTACCTGGGTCAATTTGTTGCATGTCCCTATCCTGGGGAACCTGAGAAGTTCAGTGTTAAAATTGGGTATTTTAACCAGGAACAACCAGTGCAGTACCTGCGCCTGGCTAAGTGCTATGCTATAAAATATGAACTCAAGTCACAATAGGTTCCTGGGGCTGCTCTGAAACATTGAAGGGGAAGGGGGCTACCAGAGGGAACCTGCAGCAAGGCCCTTCCCCCGGGGAACCAAATATTTTCAGCTTTAAAATGAAGTATTTTAACCAGGGACACAGATCCAGAGGACCAGCTTAGTGCTGTTTCAGGCCACAGTCAGAAGCAGTAAGCTACAGGCTTCTGGGACTACTCCAGGGCTTAACATAAAGAGGGGAGAAGACTACAAGTGGGCACTTGCAGGATGATCCCGCTTCCTACCATGGGAACCTGAAATATTTTGCATTAAAGTTGTGTATTTTAATCAGGGACACAGAAGCCTGGCTTAGTGCTGTAACATGCTGTGGTTGGAAGCAGGAAGCTTGCTCCTCCATGGGCTTCTGGAGATGCTAAATTGTAGAGTGGAAAGAGGGCTACCAGTGAAATGCCTCTACCCCTGTTGAACTGGAGATATTGAGCTAAAAGCTTTGATATTCTAACAGTTACAGAATCCTGGATCAGTTGGAAGAAGTACTCTTGCTTTGCCATGGACCTCTGGGGCTACTCTTTGGCCTAAAATGTAGAGCTGGGCAATTAGTTACTATAAATACATCTGGGGTGGGGTTGCACTCTGGCAATTAAACATTTTCATAGACATGCTATGCGCAGACATTGACGCCAGCAAAATGCAATTGATTCTGGACAGCATACTATTCATACACAATCACAATTACATTTAGCTTGTTGGTAAATACTTCCACCAGACCACAGACACAGTCATGGGGACCTGGTTTTCCCCCAGTTATGCAAACATCTTTATGAGTAGGTTGGAGGACAATAAGATCTGGTCCCAGCATAGATGGTTGGCAAACCTGGTCCTCTGGAAGCACTATATAGAGGATGTGATTTTAATACGGCAAGGTGACAAAGCATCACTAATGGAAGTCAACCAGAACATTAACATGAATGATAATAACCTTATCTTCACCACAACACATAGTGAAACACAGAATAATTTCATGGACCTCACCATATGCAGACAGTACAAAATGTCAAAATCAACACAAAATCCTACAGTACCATAAACTTGTACTACTAGACATAATAATCAAAGCAACCAATTCAAATGCATTAGACAAAACTGCTCAGACATCGACACATACAGAGATCAGGGACAAGTACTAAAACAACTGTTTCTAGTCAAGAAATCTAATAAAAACCTTTTAGAGACAGCAAGAAAAAAATAAATTGATCCCTAAAAGAATGTTCATCACACAATACAACAAAGATAATAAAAAACTGCACACAATTCTAAACAAAATCTGGCAGCAATATCTTACAGAAAGACAATCCCTCAAAGAGGGCCTTATCTCCCACAGTGAGAAGGTGATTGGGCTATACAATATGCACCAGTGGTCCTATATACAATAGCATTGGACACACACAATTGCTCCATTGACAATATTTTTTTAAGAATAATAAATACCCTTTTGTTATATAACTATATACAGTAGTTTGTTTCATTCCCACTCCCCACATTAATTCAATTACACAGCTGAGTGCATCCCCACCCCTGATTTCTTTTAAGTAACCATTCCTTAGAACTACACATCTCAGGGGCAAATGCAGGATTTCCTGGAGGGGGTTTCCTAGTGACCTCTGTTATAAATTACTCTATGCCCAGGTGGATGCGTTCAACATAAATACACACACACACACACACACACACACACACACACACACACACACACATTACTTTCTTTCTTTCTATCTATCTATCTAATGTACATATGGGATACAGTTATGTGACCGTAGGGGGTCACAATACCCCCCTACATCCTGTTACCTCACAATCCCCATGGTCAGCATGCAGACCAACAGGGACTATTCCCAGGTCACCACCAAACCCGCAAGGGGCTTGATGCGCTTCCCCCTCGCCATTCTGCTCCCGGGATGCCGGCGTCGGTATGCTGAGACTACCAGTCATCCAATACACACCCGGACATACATGTACTGTGTGTGTGTGTTTATATATATATATATATATATTGGATTTGATATGACATGCCGATGGTCAGGATGCCGGAGGTCATCATAGCATCCTGACCATCAGAATCCTGACAGCTCCCCAGAAAGTACCCTAACCCTCCCTTGTGGGTGCCTAACCATAACCCTCCCTGGTGGTCCATAACCCTCACCCCCCTCTGCCTAAACCTACCCCCCCCCCTCCTTGGTGCCTAACTCTAACCTCCCCTTGTATTTTCCTAACCCTAACCTCCCCCACCTGGTACCTAACTATCCCCTTCCTGTCTCTGCACCATAACCGTAACGCCCCTTCTAATGCCTAAACCTAACCTCCCACCCCCAGTGGCAGAACGCGAGCATGTCCCACTAAAAGAGCGTTCGGGATTCCAGGCATCAGTATTTTGACACTGGGATCCCAAGCTCTGTCTGGATTTTGATGCCAGCATTATGTCATCTGTCTGGATTCTGGCGGCATTGTGACTACATCCTATATATATCTATATACACAGTATATAGTATATATATAATCGAGTCTCTAACACATAGGACGCCCCAGAATTGTTATTTGGTGGGAACTTTAGTTTGTTTAATTTTAGTATTGTGTGCAATTTCCTTTTCTCATATGTGAAGTAAAGTACAGTACAATTAGCATTAAACAATAAAAAAAAAACCTTAAGTAGCCTCTTACTTTTTCTCTGCTGGACAGATTGTGTGACACACAAGGAGCAAGCGCTGCACTGTCTGGCTCAGCAGCACCTGCACGTTCCTCTCTTCCGCCGAGTAACCTCCGCTCCATAGGTTAAGCTCATTGCTGCAGCTGTGACACTGTTCCTTCCACCTCCTCCTTCCCCGCAGCCTGCGTGCCAGCCAATCACTGAGCCACAGGGTGCACGCCTCTTTCTAATACCATTGGATGGCTGAGCTGTCACTCAGCAGTGAAGAACTGCTCTGTGGCGCTGGCAGCTGTGCTGTAGTGTGTGGTGCACAACACTGCAGATCCGATCTGTAGTGGGCCACGCAGGAGCCCCCCTCCCCACTTCCACCTTCAATCCACCACTGGGAGTGGCTGCGCTTGTACATCCACTCTGTCTTCTATAATGTGGAGGTTTTTTTCTTTGTCCTCAGTTTTTATAGTGTATTTCAAGGTTGTGAGGGGGGTGAGAGGGCTTTCTGGGCAACTGGGAACCCCCCTGTGTGCGCCATGGATCATCTCTATTGCGGTTTATAGCCACTGAACCAATCCTATGCCAGTTAGAAAGCACAGTTCACTAATTTATTATATATGTGCCTAACATTAGATGACTGCTGTTATATTGTGCTTATTTAGTAATTTCTATTATGTGTTCTCCTAAACATGTTTTTTTTTTTATTTACTGTAAATAACTCTTCTGATCCTATGCAATATATGTGAGGGCTAATAACACAGTACCATTATATTTATGTTTGTTTATAAACTATTGGAATTAATAGTTATTCTGAAAAACTCTATGTCCAAGAAAGCAAGGGAAAAATACTTTTATGTAATGATTTAACAGGAGCAGAAAAATAGCCAGCTGGTGCCTTAGTATTCACAGATTGCGATGAACAATTTAACAGAACCAAGGAAAACATCCTCAACCTGTGCTTTGAAATTGACTTTTATAAGCCAGCTATGAACAGACCATGATCTTATTCCAGTGGATAAATGCCCAGCTGTATGATATAGACATTAGCTGAACATGATGATTGATGTACTATAAAAAAAAATATTGTAGGCACAAAGTAAGGTACATTTAATGGTTTAAAAATAAATAAACTAATTAAAAAGCTTTTAAAGAACAATATTTTTTTTGCTAATATTAACAGTTAACTGCTTGATTTATTGATCAGTTTGGTATAAAATCTAATATTTTTTCCTCCCCAAAACGTAATGAGCAATGCTACTGTTGACATGACTACTTGTCAGCCACAACACAACTAATATTAAATTATTAATTTTATATGTATGTATATATATATATATATATATATATATATATGGAAAATAAAAAGTGAGAATAGGCGCCTCCTAGTGTAATATTAAATGTATGATATGACCATCACCCTTAGTCTCACCCTGTAAAGTGGAACTATACCGTATATAGTGGAATTCCAACCACTTTTGAAATAGCATAGGGTCACAATCTGAGCGACGTCATCAGTGGTGTTCTATTGGTGTTCCTCCTTGTTGTTACTCACATGGTCAAAGTAAAAGTAGAAAAAAAGGGGCCGATAGTGTAATACTTTTTACACAACAACATACATTTATTTGGAACTAGTCCGACAGTAAAAACATTGCCCGTACCATATAATAAATTAAAAACAGCTTATCTGTATTTTAAGTTGTCCATACGTGTAAACACTCAACGCGTTTCGTCCTCCGCAATCAGCCTGGACTTCCTCAGGAGTGTGATCACTTTTTATTTTCCAGACCTACAATCGGTTGGCTTGAACAGCTAACCACTGGAGAAAAGGGCTGCCACCCCATGAAATAGAATATTGGGGGAGTGTATTCTAGAACACAGAAATTTACCATTACGGAAAGGATAGGTCGTTATAAGAAGGACTCAGCGCCATTTACCACCACCACTACCATATATATATATATATATATCTATATATCTTGGAATCTAAACATGTGGATATATACTAATGTGAAATGGACTGTATATGGTATTAATGCAAAACCCAAGAACCAAAGTATATGGGATTATATAGTACAGCAAGGGACATTAGGGCTGAGAGAAGCAATACTCATACATCCAAAAACAGTGTAGAAAGGTGTATATCAACTTGTTTAAGAGGCTGCATCCTGAGATTTCTCTTAGAACTGTGTGTCCCTGAGACTGTCTGCTGTCTGGACAATAACAACCCCTGTATTTATTCAGACTTACAGTTTTGTGCTAATTTCTTGTAATATTGTACAATCATTTCTGAAAGTCTGAACCAAGATTATTTCCATTGTGGAGATATGAATGGTAATGGACTTGAGGCAACAGTGATGTTGAATGACATGGTCATGGTGAGAAAGTTTATTTCTCACTTATATTCAGCATTTCTAGCCCCGGCCTTGTATGTATCCTTTATACTAGACTTCTTTACAAAAGTTTGTTTAAAGGTAAGATTCTTTACTGCACCTGTATCAGGTAAGATCTGTACTTCCGAGGAAAGAGCGATTGCAATCTTTTAACACACAGATCGCATTGCACTACAGTATGTCACACTGCTTACTAAAGGAGAAATTTGACATGTGGTGTGTGAATTCACATGTGTATGGGACATAATGAGGCCTCAAAGATAGACATATTATGCAACTATCCTGAAAACATGCTTTCTCCCATATTGTTTTGTCTAACGAGACTACAAAGAACTAAAGTATGTTCATTTGTTGATTGAGGAACCAATTATAGGACCAAGGTTTTCGTTTTCTGAGATTGATTCCAAGAGCAAGTCCTGCAAACTTCATGTAGCGAAAGGTATGGAATTGTGAGTGTCCTGAAATATCCTTACATGGATCCTTTGACAGAAGTAAACTTGGGATGCTCAAGGACAGTTTGATCAAGAGTATAGAGGAATGGAAAGCATATACAGTAGTATAGAGTTGAGTAACAGTACTTATGACTCATGTTTTCTGTGATTTTGCATCAATTTTTCAATTCAGAGATTTGCTAAAGGCACATCTGACAGGCAATCCCATGAAAAAAATTACTTTAGATGGCAAAAGACAACATTTAGACCATCAGAGCCTAATTCTAATTCTCACCAAGGCGTTCTTATATATATTTTTATTAAAGCATCATTAATATGCATTAACATTTATGCTTAAGATTATTTTATATTTGAGGCACTATATTTTATTATGTTCATTAAAAGTTAAGTTTTAGTGTCTATTTTTCGATAAAGAGTGCCCCAACATAGAGTCTTTCTCTTATTTCGTTTTGCTGTCAAAACAGTGAACATACAATACACAAGTGTAATACACATATAATGTACAAATGTACAAGGTATCCAAAGGGAATCCTTATAAAAAAAACAGCTTATATAGTCTCCAATCCGGCCTGTTGCCATGGTTACATCCGGTACTGTCATTAAGTGCTTTTTTTCATCCATCCAATGTGTGGATGTATGTATTGCTGCACACTAGAGTAGGGGACCCATTTTCTATACTTTTAGTTAGGTGCGGGATTAAAGAGACTGGATAAATGGATTTATCCATAAGTCCGGTGGGGGTGGAAGCGCTAGTTTACAGACGTCACCGTTACCATGGAGACCCGCCTGGAAGTGTGCACATCGGAAAGCACATTGGACCACATGCTCAGAAGTGCGTCAACCAGAAGTTGTAATACCGGAAATGAAGGTAAAAACATGTTGGATCCCAGTGGAACGCAAAATACGGAAGCCCAGTGGTCTTGTAAACTGCATATAGATGTTGCACTCATTGATCCGGGGATTGTAACCCTGGCAATGGTCCGGTTACATTCTTCATATAAACACTGATGTTCCTCCAAACTATGTCATATTCCTAGGAGTAATACAAAAACTTATTAAAACCAATTTGCTCAAAATCAGGCCATTTTACATATGAGTACAGGAATACATTTCTTATATATGAAGAAGACAATAGAGAGATAGAATACCCTAAGTATGTAGATACAATTTCATTTACAAAAAACATTTAAATTCAAAGTAACTTTTTAACCTCCCAGGAATAAGGGTTTTTCATTTATAGATGTACCTCATTTCCGTTTTAGCTAATAGTATAGCACTGTATTTACACCTCTTGCTCCCTCTAATCACTTTGATGCTACAAAAGCTAATAATATTGAAAGCCGAGCAGTTATGTTTCCTTTTAAAATGCGCTGAAAGTGCATGGGTCTCTACACCTTTCCTATTATTGCGCAAGTGCTCTCCTAAACAGACTTTGAGAGGACGTGATGTCCTCCCAATATAACATTTATTACAGTTGCACATGATAGCATATATTACATTTTTGGTATTACAAGTTATGAATTCTTTTACTTTTACTTCTGTACCATTGATATCAATTTTTTCCATTTTTTTTACAACCCCCACTCTGGACATTTCTGCAGCCTATACAATGTTAACATTGGTATAACCCGGTTGACATAACAGTGGATCTTTGTGGTGTTGGTGTATATATACTAGATACCAATTCTGATTTGAGATTAGGAGCCTTTCTATAGATATAGGCCCTCATTCTGAGTTGTTCGCTCGCAAGCTGCTTTTAGCAGTATTGCACATGCTAAGCCGCCGCCTACTGGGAGTGAATCTTAGCTTAGCAAAATTGCGAACGAAAGATTCTCAAAATTGCGAATAGAAATTTCTTAGCAGTTTCTGAGTAGCTCGGGACTTACTCTGCCACTGCGATCAGTTCAGTCAGTTTCGTTCCTGGTTTGACGTCACAAACACACCCAGCGTTCGCCCAGACACTCCCCCGTTTCTCCAGCCACTCCCACGTTTTTCCCAGAAACGGCAGCGTTTTTTCACACACTCCCATAAAACGGCCAGTTTCCGCCCAGAAACACCCACTTCCTGTCAATCATATTATGATCACCAGAACGAAGAAAAAACCTCGTAATGCCGTGAGTAAAATACCAAACTTCTTAGCAAATTTACTTGGCGCAGTTGCAGTGCGAACATTGCGCATGCGCAATTAGCGGAAAATCGCTGCGATGCGAAGAAAATTACCGAGCGAACAACTCGGAATGAGGGCCTTACTTGGGTTTATCTGGCAATAATGGTCCAAGGACAGAATCTTTCTTCAAGACGTGCCTATGCTTTCGTAGTATAACTTCTACTTCCTTATGTTCCTTGATATATTGTGTAATGAACGCAAACTCATAATCTTTATTTGATTTGTTCCCCAAATGGTCCCTTGGTGGATTTGTGCATGCCCCTATTTTTTCAGACTCAAAAGCTTTTTCAATCTTATTCTTATCATAGCCACTAGCCAAAAATTGATTACCCATAACTCCAGCTTGTTCAGAGAAAACTTTGGGGGTCATTCCGAGTTGATCGCTCGCTGCCGTTTTTCACAGCATAGCGATCAGGCTAAAAACCGTCTGTTCTGCGCATGCGTATGGGCCACTGGGCGCACGCACCAAGTAATTTCACACAAAGCTAAGCAATTTTACACAGGGGCGAGCAACGCTTTTCAGTCGCTCTGCTGATCGGTGTGTGATTGGCAGAAAGTGGGTGTTTCTGGGCGGAAACTGACCGTTTTCTGGGAGTGTGCTAAAAAATGCAGGCATGTCAGGCTAAAACGCAGGAGTGGCTGGGGAACGGGGGAGTGGCTGGCTAAAATGCAGGAGTGGCTGGGGAACGGAGGAGTGGCTGGCTGAACGCAGGTCGTGTTTGTGACGTCAAAGCAGGAACTAAATGGACTGAGGTGATCGCAATATAGGAGTAGGTCAGGAGCTACTCAGAAACTGCAGGAAAAGATTTTCGAGCAGTTCTGCTAATCTTTCATTTGCTATTCTGCTAAGATATGATACACTCCCAGAGGGCGGCGGCCTAGCGTTTGCAATGCTGCTAAAAGCAGCTAGCGAGCGATCAACTCGGAATGAGGGCCTATATCCTTTGAACAATTTCTTCGTAACCGCTTGAATTGCCCATTTGGAATGGAGTTTATCCAGTTGTTAAATGACAACTGGAAGCTGTAATGTAACAACCAGAATCGGTTGGTTTAGTATAATTTCAAAACTGGATTTGTCCATCGTCTACATATACTGTTGTGTGCAGAAAATTAATTGTTGCCTCTTGTATATCAAAAGTTAAGACGATACCCTTATTCAAAAATTCACACAAGGAATTAAATTCTTAGTGCTAAGAGTGTGCATCTGCATCTCTCTTCCTCCAGCATAGTATTAGAAGCCTCAGCATGATAGCACCTCTTGATATCTTTAGTAATAGGATGTGCAATCCAGGTTCCCCTCTTTTTGCACTATATTTGTGTATATATTGTACACTGGAAGGCAAGGCTTCCTTCCTCCGGATTGGCACTCCTTCCATTCACCCTCAGGTGTTTTAATTAGCTGGGTTCCTGCATTTCAGATCACACATTGATAAGGCCCTATTTAGAGGTAAGTCCTGAATAAATTTATAGAATGTGATAGTATTAGGAATGTTAGGGACCCATGTGATGAAGTCACCTGGCCGCGGTACATGGGCCCACATATTTGCGCAAATGTGTGCTAAGAACTTCAATTATACTCCATGTTAATTGTGAGGGTTTATTTAAATTATTTTTACTATCAGTGTTCTTAGTGCTAAGAGTGTGCATCTGCATCTCTCTTCCGCCACCTATAAGAAATAAGATAGAATACATGGCAGCACAGTTCGAAATGATAACTTAAGAACTTGAATTAGGGGAATTCAGGACGTTAAAATCTATAGTGGTGTTACATATGATAGAATGTCCCATTTGTTCACTGAAATCACCCCATCTAAACCATTTCATATTGCTAGATGAAGCAGAAGAAGAGTAGTCACTCTCTGCCGTTTCATATAAATAGTGCTTATGAATTTTAGATGTGATAACTGTAATGTTAGGGATCAGAGGGAATTTCCACATTTGGGCAATGGATGCCTTGACTACTATCAAGATAGGTCCCATAAGGTACCTATCTCCCTGGGATATGCTACCCGGGTAAAATTGAAATGAAGCTGTCAACAGTTCTGCAGAGATAGCAAATCCTAGTACTTCACTAATCATAATAAATACCTCTTTCCAGAGTGGCTGTAGAACATGGCATGCCCAGAATATATGAAAAATATTTCCTATTGAGCCACAATTCCTCCAGCAAAACTGGAACACTAAAGGCCATATCTTATGTTGCCGCTCTGGAGGGAAGTAAGCTCTATGAATACGTTTTTAATACATCTCAGAATGATTAACACACTTAGATATCCTAAAACATGTTTTAAAGATAACATCCAAATCCTCTACATTCAGGACTTGAGAAAAGTCCTTCTCCCACTTTACTTGGGAGGGTTATTTCCCATGTGCCCTTTCCAAAAGTATGTATTGATACCAGCAGGAGATGTTACTTCTCTGCATTGAAGTTTTGAGTTTGGGCACCAGTAATGGGGGAAGCAATAAGTTATTCAGTGGCAGCGACACCTAACTCTGTAACCAGTGTCTCAATTGTAAGTATTTATAAAATCTCAAGTTAAGAAATTAAACTTACTTTGAAGGAAAGAGAAAGGTGCCAATCCCTCTTCTTGAAATATATCTTTTAGGGAGATTAAGCCCAGTCTAGCCCAAGAGTCAAGTTGTAGGGATGGAATTCTTGCAGCTACAGCAAGCAATTCCATCCAGCAATTCTTGCAAGCTCCAAAGAAGGTAATGCAGTTTCCTTACTAGAAGATACAAATTTGTGCCATACTTGGATTGTCCTGTATACTGCTTTACAGGTATTCATTTGTGGGGGGTTTACCATTGTGGGTAGCCATAATAGATCTGAAAGACTAAATGGTAACATCAAAGCACTTTCGATAATCGCCCATGGTTTTAGAGAGTTAGGTTGTAACCAATCTTTAAGCTGGCTCAATATGCAGGCAGAATGATATGCTTCAAAATATGGATAGGCAGCACCTCCTCTGGATTTTGGAATAGAAATAGTATTCCTAGCTATTTTAGGTTTAGAACCGTTCCAGACATACTTAATAAGGATTTGGTTAAGTCTATGGTAAAGATGTCTAGAGAGAGGTCTGGGAACCGTACAGTAAAGGTACATCAGTTTAGGTCAGAGAACCATTTTAACAGCTGCTATGTGTTCCAACCAAGATACTTCTTGCATCATCCAATCTTTCGTCATATCTTCAAAAGCATTCATTAAGGGTCTATAGTTACAGTCTATTAAGTCTCAGTCCCTAGCTAGGTTAACACCCAAGTATTTGAGAGATTTAAGTTGCCAAGCGTATCTATAGTTGTCTTTTAATTTCTTCAATAATTCCACAGGTATAGTAAAAGGATGGGCCTCTGTTTTGGAGGTATTTAGTCTATAGTATGAAAACTCCGAGTACTGCCTAAGGACTGAGTGCAGTTGGGGAAGTGAAATCTTAGGTTTCAATAAATATAAGAGAATGTCGTCCGCAAAGAGACTAATCTTATGAGAAAATTTCCCAATGATAGGACCATGGATAGAGTCTAATAGTTTAGTTCCAGGAGCTCGCAAGAAATAAATTACTAAGTAATTTCTTTGGCGCTGATCATGAGCTGCTTGACTAAGTGCTGTCAACACAATAGGGGCTAGTTAGACCTCGCAAATAGAAAAACACAAATACAAATTGGCGCTTTAGATCTAAATAGTAAAAATATCACAATTTTAATAAGATCTCCTAAAAAATTGTACTGTTGCAAGCAACATATACTTAAAATATAATATATATATAGATTAGGGCATATCTTAGCACTGCAATCAATAAAAAGTTCCATATAAAAATATATAGAATTTGTAGAGTTACGCTGGAACTCAAGTGAAAAAGTTCATCCACATATTAATGCCACAGTCCAGGAACAGGTTTAGGCGAATGGAATAATTACCAACTGCTGTTGGAGATGAGGACCTTGGGACAGCTTGGTTCAATATCCTCCACACTTTCTGACGACGTGCTGCCAGGAGACGTGCCACACATACTTCCCTGTTCCGGTCATGTGACCGGAAGGCGGATGTCATGTGATCGATCTTCAAGTGGGCCTGTCACTTGTGACCATCTCTATGTCACATGATCGTCCGGACCAATGATAATCACACCATGTACTTCTTTGTTATTATCAGCGATCACATGACCAACAACTTTTGGAACAATTCCTTCTATTTCTACCTTCATAAAATATGAATATATGTATTTTATATTTATCCAAACATCAGCTGATACATACAGAGATTAATTTTATACTAGTTTTATATAATAAACGGTGGTAATTTGTTAATCTAATGCCATCTTGTGGTAAAATAGTATTATAGCACGCTCATGTTTGCCATTATACATTACCCAGTATTTCATTTTTAATGGCAGATGGATATCAAAGAGGTATATATATATAGAAACTGTAAGTATGCTGTAAGACTTTGTCTTCAGAAAAAAGAAATCACTAAAGACTATATTGGCACCAAGCCAACTGAGAACTGAGGAGAAAACTAGGTGCGTAGAGAATACATGGCTAAAAAGTAATATTAAAGGCTTCAACTTCTTCACTTGAGTTCCAGCGTAATTCTACAAATTCTATATATTCTTATATGGAACTTTTAATTGATTGCAGTGCTAAGATATGCCCTAATCTATATATATATATTATGTTTTAAGTATATGTTGCAACAGTATGATTTTTTTAGGAGATCTCATTAAAATTGTGATATTTTTACTATTTAGCTCTCTAGCGCAAATTTGTATTTGTGTTTTTCTAGTTCCAGGAGCTCGATCGTCAATGAAAAAATAAGAGGAGATAGACCTTGGAAGCCAAAACAGCGCAACTTGGCCTGCAAGAACCCGCAGTAGAGTCTGTCAAATGCTTTCTCAGCATCTAAAGACAGAACTAGAAGGGGGGACTAGGAAGATTCACAATAATCTATAACATTAACAACCCTATGTGTATTGTCTGGAGCCTGTCTGCCCTGTACAAACCCCACCTGGTCTGGCTTTATAAGAGTAGGCAAAAAAGCACAGACACGGTTGGCAATCAATTTAGCAAAAAGTTTGACATCTGTGTTCAGCAACACTATGGGCCAATAATTTTGTACAGATGATAGAGATTTCCCCATTTTAGGGATGGTAACAATCCGCGCAATCAACATTTCCTTTGGGAAGCATTTAGCAGCTGAAGCTTCACTAAACACAGATGCCAAGACTAGTTCAAGATCTGCTTTGAACACTTTATAGAAATTGGAAAGGAATCCATCTTGCCCAGGAGCCATTAACCTGGGGGAGCTTAAAGACAGGCAGGCCTTAGAGTCTAGTGATGGGAGAGATATGGTTTGCAAAAAAGAATCTTTATCAGCTATCATTGGTTGATGGGTGTTTAAATCATCCTTCAAGTTATAGACTTGAATAATATTCTGCAAACTCATTAGCAATTTTATGTGGGTCAGATACCTTAGAGCCTCTAGGGGTATAAACATGTTGCATTCGATCTCTTGCTTTCCACCCCCTTAATTTACGTGCCAACAATCGACTGGCTCTGTTACCAAAGACATAAAATTTTTGATTAAGGCGTGCCAGGTACATCTCTTAATGAAAATGAATAAACCTTCTCTCAAGCTAATAGAAGTCACCAAAAAAGTAATGTGTCAGCTGTATTTGCCTTATGCACTCTCTCCAAATCAGAAGTCTCTGTTTCAGCTAGGTCATATGTACATTTATAGTCCCTTTTTAATTTTGCAGCTACTTGTATTGCTGAGCCTCTAACTACAGCGTTGAGGGAACACCAATGGTTAAATATTGACATGTCCTTACCAAGATAATAAGATACAGATTGCTATATGGTTTGTTGAGCCTCTGGCTGAGAAAGAGCATGAAATCCCAATCTCCAAGTCCCAGGTGTCATTTTCCTAGCACCTATCTCCCAAACTAACATCAAAGAGGAATGATCCAACGATGTCATTGGTAAAAATATATTTTACATATAGAGGATAGGTCCATATGTCTACAAAAAATGCCAGATCAATTCTGGAATAAGACCTATGTACATGGGAATAGAATGAGAAGTTTCTCAACGTAGGAAGTTTAGGTTTTCAGACATCAAAAAGATCACATTCTGCTATGAGTTGCCGAAATCCTTTAGCAGAGTCATGAGGTAAAGAGATATGTGAACCAGTTGGTTTAGACCTATCCATAATCAGATCTAATACCATATTATATTAAAGTATCCAAGAATTAAAAGGGCTCCTTTAACATGGCTCTGTAAAACCTTACAGAGCCTTCTTGCAGAAAAATAAATGTTTACTATTGGGGGCTTAACATGTAACCAGGGTGACATCAACATTTTCCAGAATACCTACTAAAATCAAATATCTACCCTCTGGATCAGAATATTGCGACAAAAGCTTAAACGAGCAGTGTTGGGAGATTAAGATAGTGACACCCGCTTTCTTCTCCGGACCGTTTCCTGTGTAACAAAGGAGGTATTTTTAAAGTGGGTTTCTTGAACCGCAAAAATATGTGCTTATAATCTATGAAAATAGCGTAATTGCGATTGCAATTTCTGCTTCATCAAGGGGGGGAAGGTGGCAGTCTGTGATGGCCGACCCCTAGCATGCGATCCAAAGAATTGCAAATTCTGCTAATTAGCAGAATTTGCAGTCCTTACTGAACTGGGCCCCAGTGCCTTTAAAAAATACATAGAATTGTACTGATGGAAAGAAAACCTCCCTTAATGCTCTATAAATGTGTTATATATAGTAGTGTATATTCTTAAAAAAGGAGTTACTATAAAACTATGGATGGATGAAATCAGCATAGAAAATAAATGCAAAATACCTGTGTCAAAATCTGTGTTATTGGTGAATATGTATAAGATAGTTGCCAGTGATGCATATTTGGATAGGCTATTACATTTTATATACAAAATATGCACTGACATTGTGTTTGTGTTTAAGGATTATTTGATAGATGACTATACATATTCATCAGTGATGTTGTTCTTATCAAAAAACAGCATCTTTATATTTACAGAAAGGCTATGTCAAAATGCACTCCAGGTAAAATGTCATTCAGTATGTGTTCAAATATTATGTTTGAAAGAATTAACTGATGTAAAGAAACACATTCATGAATGGTTTAGAATCCTAAAACTTATCATTTCAGATAGTCTACTTTCAGTACAGGCTGAAGCAAAAAATGTAGGACTGGCTGCACCATGCTAGGGGGACTGTTGGGGGAGGGGGGTGCAGTTAATCCCTCAATCCTTGGAGTACTGTACACCACTTTGGAACAACTGACACTGGAGTATATAGAAGATCAGGAGGAGGTTGGCACAGGCCACATAAATTCTGATGTACCTGCCATTCAAGCTCCGCATAATGTGCCTGGCATTGTACTAATTTTCTATATTTTTTTACATTTTTCTTTACAGTACTTGAGAATAATAATATATTTTTTCTCTTTCTTATTACTTTTCAGATGAGAAGGCTGATCCTCCTGGGGCTCATTCTGAAGAGGATGCTGCTCTACCAGCAATGACATCGCCACCATCATCAGTGCCAGGCCTCGCCAACAGTGACACCATTTTCTGGGGGATAGAGGCTGAATATCAGTGCAATGGGTGCCATCTCTTGTAGATTTCAGTGTTGCTTGTGTGTCAGAATGAGCTCCCGGAGAGACACAATGAGGCTATTGTGACCAACATGCAGGAGCTCTGTGATCTTTTGTCACAATGATCAAGGAAGATTATGGCCATGTTGCCAGAACTTAGACCACCAGTGACATCACCTGCTACAAACAGTCCCTAAGCCCTGGCCAGGCTGCTCCCATCCCTGGACAGGGACCAAGAAGATCTAGGCAAAGCCACACCTAATTATGCTCCACCTGCATCAAAGCATGGGTGCTGCAAGTGACTGTGCAGTGATCTTTTGCCAAAACTATTTATTATCACATGCTACCAAATGTCTGTTGGTCAGATCTACATTGTCAAAAGGATCTTTAGCTTCTTGAGTCTGAAATGTGGCACTTATTATTTTTTTGAGGGGTACCTATATTACCTGGTTCCGGAGTTTTCAGGAGATCCGGCCCTGTATTCTCATGTTCCCTTATGCTAACTGTTCTCCTGCTTCCTTGTTTTGGCACATTTGGAGTGGGTGCTTGACAGGCATTGCATGCTTAATTTTTTAACTTTCAAATAAATTACTAAACTAAATCAGAAATACTATTAACAAATATATATTTTTTTTCACAATGTTGTATGTCTATTTCTGCTTGAAATTAATATTGTTTAGAGCATAGGTCTGCAAACTCAGTCCTCATTACCCCACACAGTGCATGTTTTGCAGGCCTCCTCACAGAATCACAAGTGAAATAATGAACTCCACCTGCGGACCTTTAAAAATGTGTCTGTGAGTAATTAATACTCCTGTGCACCTGCTGGGTTAGCTGCAAAACATGCACTGTGTGGGGTAATGAGGACTGAGTTTGCAGACCTATGGTTTAGAGTAAGTCATAATTACTGTATGCTGCAAAGTGAACCAAACGTCCTGTTTGCTGAATTAAAATATTTACAAGATATGATGGCCTTGTCCATGAGCACTTCTGTTACAGTAGATGATGTTTGCCTTCTATTTACAGCAGGAAACGGGAGCATGTGTTGTAAAAATTATTTAGGAATATTACAAAACAATGGGAGTTATTCGGACCTGGATGCAGCTGCGTGTTCACATGAAACGGGTGCATCCAGGTGGTCTGCACATGCGCATCGGCAGTCCAAAAAGAATGCGGCCACAGTGTGATTGACAGCGGTGGCCATAAGGGGGGCGTCATTGCTTTTTTTTGGGATGGGGCATTCTGAACGGGGGCAGGCCAGGACCTTTTACGGGGTTGCCCTGTGACATCACACACAGCCGCACCGGGAAAAAAATTCCAGCAGACCGCCTGACGCACTGCCAGGGGTCAACCTTAGTTCCAATGCGTCCGCAATTAATTGCCGATGCATTGGGAGGCAAACTCACACATGCTGGCTGACCTTTCCCTGTGCTCAGCAACCCCCCACATGTCTGCTTATGCAGCAATCTGTGTTCATCTCTGAATCAGATCCTACGTTTTGTGTGGTAAAAATGTTATGTTATTTGATTTAGGGGGTTGGGGCTGTAATACCGGCAGTGGGGATCTCGGAGGTCAGCATACCAATCCCAGGAATCCAACCGCAGAATGTCAATGGGGGTCCAGCTCAACAGAGCCCCATGTGGGCTTACAGCACTCGCCATGCAGCGGGCTCGGTGGCTCGCTGTGCTTGCCACAGGTTCTATTCCAACTCTATGGTTGTCGTGGACACCCACAAGTGGGAATAGTCCCTGTTAGTCGGCATGCTGACTATCGGACGTTTGATCGATCGGGATCCCGTCGGCATGGTGACTGCCGGGATCCAGAGTGTTGGTCACATGACCACACCCCGATTTAGGGTGTCCCAAATTATATGTTTGAGAATGCATATAAGTGTACTCATAATTTGTGAGGAAATGGAATATTGGACAAATTCACATATACAGGACTTTGGTACAAAGATTACACTTATTTATAGTTATGTCAATTATTAAAAATATGAATGCATAAGTGTATTTTCATATGAAAACGTACAATACAGTAAATTTGTGCCAGGCAAAGTGTCAGCAAAATAGGTATATGTGAATCCCTACTGCATATTTTGAATATGTAAATTTGAAGTATACAAGTTTTTTCATACAGGGTCTAAATGAATTGTGGGCTAATTGCAGGCAGCTGCACAAATGAGGATTTTGAGCTGCAGGGATTATTAGTGTGTTTAAATCTTGGAAATATAGTTAAAGTAACTGTTAAATGTTGGCAATCTTTTGGCACATGCTGCTACATAACAGTTGTGTGATTTACTGTAGTTTTGTTTATATAAACCACTGTATTAGGTGAAAATTTAAATAAGCTCATAATAGCACTAAAAGCATACTTGCCTACCTGACCCTCTCCATGAGGGAGAAAATGCTCTGTTCCTGGACTTTCCTGGTAATGTATGATTGCCATCACCTGTGGTGAAACACCTTTCTTATCAATTAACTAGCTCACCACAGGTGATGGCAATCATACATTACAAGGAAAGTCCAGGAACAGAGCATTTTCTCCCTTATGGAGAGGGTCAGGTAGGCAAGTATGACTAAAAGTAATCTCTCCTGCTTCTGAAGGAATATGCTGTAGTCCAATTATCAATGGTTCCTGCCATCTGTCATCATTAGTATCATGCTCTGAGCAAGCCCTTGGCTGCTCTAGTGCAGTGCCTCAGAAGCCTTGAAGTATGTGTATGTGCTATTAATGCAGTATTTTCCCTACACATGTCCATGGAGCACCATGACACCTCTTGTTCACAGGTTATGCATCTACTGCCTGTTCTCATACTCACCACATGCTTACTTTTCTCTTCTCAGGTCCATGCAATGACTTAACTGACCGCAGTGAGCTTGATCATGTCTGTACTAGAGATGAGCGGGTTCGGTTCCTCGGAATCCGAACCCCCCCGAACTTCAGCCTTTTTACACGGGTCCGAGGCAGACTCGGATCTTCCCGCCTTGCTCGGCTAACCCGAGCGCGCCCGAACGTCATCATCCCGCTGTCGGATTCTCGCGAGGCTCGTATTCTATCGCGAGACTCGGATTCTATATAAGGAGCCGCGCGTCGCCGCCATTTTCACACGTGCATTGAGATTGATAGGGAGAGGACGTGGCTGGCGTCCTCTCCGTTAGAATAGATAGAGACACTTGAGTTGATTACTTAGTAATTTTGGGGAGCATTAGGAGTACTCAGAGTGCAGAGTTTTGCTGATAGTTAGTTACTAGTGACTGACCACTTTATTATTTAATATAATCCGTTCTCTGCCTGAAAAAAAACGATACACAGTCACATACCATATCTGTGCTCAGCCTCAGTGTGCTGCATGATAATATCATCTATGTATATCTGACTGTGCTGAGTGCTCACTGCTCACACAGCTGAATTGTGGGGGAGACTGGGGTGCAGTTATAGCAGGAGTACAGTGCACACTTTTGCTGCCAGTGTGACTGACCAGTGACCACCAGTATATTGTCTGCCTGAAAAAGTTAAACACTCCTGTGGTGTTTTTTTTTTTATTCTATGAACGCATTCTGCTGACAGTGTCCAGCAGGTCCGTCATTCATTATATTATATAAATATTTACCTGCAGTAGTGTTATATTTTTTTTGTTCATCTCTATCATCTTTATCATCTCTATATTAGCAGACGCAGTACGGTAGTCCACGGCTGTGGCTACCTCTGTGTCGTCAGTGCTCGTCCATAATTGTATACCTACCTGTGGTGGGTTTTTTTTTTCTATCTTCTTCATACTAGTAGTTTAGGAGTCTGCTGACAGTGTCCAGCAGGTCCGTCATTATATTATATATACCTGCAGTAGTGATATATATATATTTTTTATATCATTATCATCTCTATACTAGCAGACGCAGTACGGTAGTCCATGGCTGTAGCTACCTCTGTGTCGTCAGTGCTCGTCCATAATTGTATACCTACCTGTGGTGGTTTTTTTTTTCTATCTTCTTCATACTAGTAGTTTAGGAGTCTGCTGACAGTGTCCAGCAGGTCCGTCATTATATTATATATACCTGCAGTAGTGATATATATATATTTTTTATATCATTATCATCTCTATATTAGCAGACGCAGTACGGTAGTCCACGGCTGTGGCTACCTCTGTGTCATCAGTGCTCGTCCATAATTGTATACCTACCTGTGGTGGGGTTTTTTTTTCTATCTTCTTCATACTAGTAGTTTAGGAGTCTGCTGACAGTGTCCAGCAGGTCCGTCATTATATTATATATACCTGCAGTAGTGATATATATATTTTTTATATCATTATCATCTCTATATTAGCAGACGCAGTACGGTAGTCCACGGCTGTGGCTACCTCTGTGTCGTCAGTGCTCGTCCATAATTGTATACCTACCTGTGGTGGGTTTTTTTTTTCTATCTTCTTCATACTAGTAGTTTAGGAGTCTGCTGACAGTGTCCAGCAGGTCCGTCATTATATTATATATACCTGCAGTAGTGATATATATATTTCTTTTATATCATTATCATCTCTATACTAGCTGACGCAGTACGGTAGTCCACGGCTGTGGCTACCTCTGTGTCGTCAGTGCTCGTCCATAATTGTATACCTACCTGTGGTGGGGTTTTCTTTTTCTATCTTCTTCATACTAGTAGTTTAGGAGTCTGCTGACAGTGTCCAGCAGGTCCGTCATTATATTATATATACCTGCAGTAGTGATATATATATATTTTTTAGATCATTATCATCTCTATACTAGCAGACGCAGTACGGTAGTCCACGGCTGTAGCTACCTCTGTGTCGTCAGTGCTCGTCCATAATTTATACCTACCTGTGGTGGGGTTTTTTTTTCTATCTTCTTCATACTAGTAGTTTAGGAGTCTGCTGACAGTGTCCAGCAGGTCCGTCATTATATTATATATACCTGCAGTAGTGATATATATATATTTTTTATATCATTATCATCTCTATACTAGCAGACGCAGTACGGTAGTCCACGGCTGTAGCTACCTCTGTGTCATCAGTCACTCGTCATCCATAAGTATACTAGTATCCATCCATCTCCATTGTTTACCTGAGGTGCCTTTTAGTTGTGCCTATTAAAATATGGAGAACAAAAATGTTGAGGTTCCAAAAATAGGGAAAGATCAAGATCCACTTCCACCTCGTGCTGAAGCTGCTGCCACTAGTCATGGCCGAGACGATGAAATTCCGTCAACGTCGTCTGCCAAGGCCGATGCCCAATGTCATAGTACAGAGCATGTAAAATCCAAAACACAAAATATCAGTAAAAAAAGGACTGAAAAATCTAAAATAAAATCGTCGTCGGAGAAGCGTAAACTTGCCAATATGCCATTTACCACACGGAGTGGCAAGGAATGGCTGAGGCCCTGGCCTATGTTCATGGCTAGTGGTTCAGCTTCACATGAGGATGGAAGCACTCAGCCTCTAGCTAGAAAAATGAAAAGACTTTAGCTGGCAAAAGCACAGCAAAGAACTGTGCGTTCTTCGAAATCACAAATCCACAAGGAGAGTCCAAGTGTGTCGGTTGCGATGCCTGACCTTCCCAACACTGGACGTGAAGAGCATGCGCCTTCCACCATTTGCACGCCCCCTGCAAGTGCTGGAAGGAGCACCCGCAGTCCCGTTCCTGATAGTCAGATTGAAGATGTCAGTGTTGAAGTACACCAAGATGAGGAGGATATGGGTGTTGCTGGCGCTGGGGAGGAAATTGACAAGGAGGATTCTGATGGTGAGGTGGTTTGTTTAAGTCAGGCACCCGGGGAGACACCTGTTGTCCGTGGGAGGAATATGGCCATTGACATGCCTGGTGAAAATACCAAAAAAATCAGCTCTTCGGTGTGGAAGTATTTCAACAGAAATGCGGACAACAGGTGTCAAGCCGTGTGTTGCCTTTGTCAAGCTGTAATAAGTAGGGGTAAGGACGTTAACCACCTCGGAACATCCTCCCTTATACGTCACCTGCAGCGCATTCATCATAAGTCAGTGACAAGTTCAAAAACTTTGGGCGACAGCGGAAGCAGTCCACTGACCAGTAAATCCCTTCCTCTTGTAACCAAGCTCACGCAAACCACCCCACCAACTCCCTCAGTGTCAATTTCCTCCTTCCCCAGGAATGCCAATAGTCCTGCAGGCCATGTCACTGGCAATTCTGACGAGTCCTCTCCTGCCTGGGATTCCTCCGATGCATCCTTGCGTGTAACGCCTACTGCTGCTGGCGCTGCTGTTGTTGCTGCTGGGAGTCGATGGTCATCCCAGAGGGGAAGTCGTAAGACCACTTTTACTACTTCCACCAAGCAATTGACTGTCCAACAGTCCTTTGCGAGGAAGATTAAATATCACAGCAGTCATCCTGCTGCAAAGCGGATAACTGAGGCCTTGGCATCCTGGGTGGTGAGAAACGTGGTTCCGGTATCCATCATTACTGCAGAGCCAACTATAGACTTGATTGAGGTACTGTGTCCCCGGTACCAAATACCATCTAGGTTCCATTTCTCTAGGCAGGCGATACCGAAAATGTACACAGACCTCAGAAAAAGACTCACCAGTGTCCTAAAAAATGCAGTTGTACCCAATGTCCACTTAACCACGGACATGTGGACAAGTGGAGCAGGGCAGACTCAGGACTATATGACTGTGACAGCCCACTGGGTAGATGTATTGACTCCCGCCGCAAGAACAGCAGCGGCGGCACCAGTAGCAGCATCTCGCAAACGCCAACTCTTTCCTAGGCAGGCTACGCTTTGTATCACCGCTTTCCAGAATACGCACACAGCTAAAAACCTCTTGCGGCAACTGAGGAAGATCATCGCAGAATGGCTTACCGTAATTGGACTCTCCTGTGGATTTGTGGCATCGGACAACGCCAGCAATATTGTGTGTGCATTAAATATGGGCAAATTCCAGCACGTCCCATGTTTTGCACATACCTTGAATTTGGTGGTGCAGAATTATTTAAAAAACGAGAGGAACGTGCAAGAGATGCTGTCGGTGGCCAGAAGAATTGCGGGACACTTTCGGCGTACAGGCACCACGTACAGAAGACTGGAGCAACACCAAAAACGCCTGAACCTGCCCTGCCATCATCTGAAGCAAGAAGTGGTAACGAGGTGGAATTCAACCCTCTATATGCTTCAGAGGTTGGAGGAGCAGCAAAAGGCCATTCAAGCCTATACAACTGACCACGATATAGGAGGTGGAATGCACCTGTCTCAAGCGCAGTGGAGAATGATTTCAACGTTGTGCAAGGTTCTGCAACCTTTTGAACTTGCCACACGTGAAGTCAGTTCAGACACTGCCAGCCTGAGTCAGGTCATTCCCCTCATCAGGCTTTTGCAGAAAAAGCTGGAGACATTGAAGGAGGAGCTAACATTGAGCGATTCCGCTAGGCATGTGGGACTTGTGGATGGAGCCCTTAATTCGCTTAACAAGGATTCACGGGTGGTCAATCTGTTGAAATCAGAGCACTACATTTTAGCCACCGTGCTCGATCCTAGATTTAAAACCTACGTTGTATCTCTCTTTCCGGCAGACACAAGTCTGCAGGGGTTCAAAGAACTGCTTGTGAGAAAATTGTCAAGTCAAGCGGAACGCGACCTGTCAACATCTTCTCCTTCACATTCTCCCGCAACTGGGGGTGCGAGGAAAAGGCTCAGAATTCCGAGCCCACCCGCTGGCAGTGATGCAGGGCAGTCTGGAGCGACTGCTGATGCTGACATCTGGTCCGGACTGAAGGACCTGACAACGATTACGGACATGTCGTCTACTGGCACTGCATATGATTCTCTCTCCATTGAAAGAATGGTGGAGGATTATATGAGTGACCGCATCCAAGTAGGCACGTCAGACAGTCCGTACGTATACTGGCAGGAAAAAGAGGCAATTTGGAGGCCCTTGCACAAACTGGCTTTATTCTACCTAAGTTGCCCTCCCACAAGTGTGTACTCCGAAAGAGTGTTTAGTGCCGCCGCTCACCTTGTCAGCAATCGGCGTACAAGGTTACTTCCAGAAAATGTGGAGATGATGTTCATTAAAATGAATTATAATCAATTCCTCCATGGAGACATTCACCAGCAGCAATTGCCTCCACAAAGTACACAGGGAGCTGTGATGGTGGATTCCAGTGGGGACGAATTGATAATCTGTGAGGAGGGGGATGTACACTGTGATGAATCGAAGGATGATGATGAGGTGGACATCTTGCCTCTGTAGAGCCAGTTTGTGCAAGGAGAGATTAATTGCTTCTTTTTTTGGTGGGGGTCCAAACCAACCCGTCATTTCAGTCACAGTCGTGTGGCAGACCCTGTCACTGAAATGATGGGTTGGTTAAAGTGTGCATGTCCTGTTTATACAACATAAGGGTGGGTGGGAGGGCCCAAGGACAATTCCATCTTGCACCTCTTTTTTCTTTCATTTTTCTTTGCGTCATGTGCTGTTTGGGGAGTGTTTTTTGGAAGGGCCATCCTGCGTGACGCTGCAGTGCCACTCCTAGATGGGCCAGGTGTTTGTGTCGGCCACTAGGGTCGCTTATCTTAGTCACACAGCTACCTCATTGCGCCTCTTTTTTTTCTTCTTTGCGTCATGTGCTGTTTGGGGAGTATTTTTTGGAAGGGCCATCCTGCGTGACACTGCAGTGCCACTCCTAGATGGGCCAGGTGTTTGTGTCGGCCACTAGGGTCGCTGAGCTTAGTCACACAGCTACCTCATTGCGCCTCTTTTTTTCTTTGCGTCATGTGCTGTTTGGGGAGTGTTTTTTGGAAGGGCCATCCTGCGTGACACTGCAGTGCCACTCCTAGATGGGCCAGGTGTTTGTGTCGGCCACTTGGGTCGCTGAGCTTAGTCATCCAGCGACCTCGGTGCAAATTTTAGGACTAAAAATAATATTGTGAGGTGTGAGGTGTTCAGAATAGACTGAAAATGAGTGGAAATTATGGTTATTGAGGTTAATAATACTTTGGGATCAAAATGACCCCCAAATTCTATGATTTAAGCTGTTTTTTAGGGTTTTTTGAAAAAAACACCCGAATCCAAAACACATCCGAATCCGACAAAAAAAATTCGGTGAGGTTTTGCCAAAACGCGTTCGAAACCAAAACACGGCCACGGAACCGAACCCAAAACCAAAACACAAAACCCGAAAAATTTCCGGTGCACATCTCTAGTCTGTACAGGTCTATGGTGTTATGCCAGTTGCTAGTATTGCTTAGAGACTTTAGATGGAGGGTTACTCACCAATGCTGGGTATCTGCATACTGTATGTGGATATGATCTGAAAATGTGCAGCTGTTCCAGCTTTTATTTGTGCACATTTTTCCCCACATTCCTGTGGGATAAAAAGATGACAGGACGTACAGTAGCTAGCTTTGCTGGTTATTACTCAAGGTCTAGTTCCCATTCATAACATAAGGACTGATTCAGATGAAGTCGCAATGCCAAAGCAACAGCAATCTTTTTTAGTGACTTAGCTGTGAGGAATCACAAGTGTTACACAAAGGGGGCGACCCGGCACCGGTCTAAAAATAGTTTTTGATTACAGAAAAACCAAATTTGGACAATTTTCAAGTAAAATCTTTAATATAATGTCCAGTTTGGGGGTGCGCCCAGAGCCAGTGACATATGCATAAACAAAAGGGAGAAAGAAGAAGGCTCTTGTGTGGGCGCACACATTAATGGTAGTTAAATAACTAGAATGAATAACACTAGGTTGATTAGTCAGCAGATAAAACTAAATTTATTTGGAAACATTAAGAATATAATTGCCCCTGGTTGAGGAGATGTGAATGATCCCAGATAAAAATGTTCTGGTCCTGCCTCAGGAAATGAGATGGAGAGGGGTAGAGACACTGCAAGTCATAAACCCTTTCTCACCCGGCCAGTACAGATGATCTGTGTTAATGAGATCAATTAAGTCAATTGATTTTAGATTCTGTCATAATCCTAATGAAGGAATAACAGCTATTATGGCAATGAGTAATAATAGAAACAAATCAAAGGATATACCAGGGTAAAGAAAGAAAAGGATAGGAACAAATGGTGATGCTGCTGTTGGAGTCACATACCACACATCATATGCAATGATTGATGTTCTACAACACTGAGTATTCCCTGTGAGTCTCCACCTCAGGTACTAACTCAGCCCACACTGTTTCGCTTCCAAGATCGGACGAGATCGGGCATTAGCAGTGTGGTTTGATAGTAGAAGGATTTGGTCAGACGTCCAATGAGAGTGCACCTATATAGGGGGGGATAATTAGCTGGGTCTTATAGATACAGTGTGGATCTGCTTTTTGTGTTAGGCAGGAGACATCAAGTCCCACACCGGTGGTATTGTGTCCCTGGATCACAAATGAGAGTCCACGAAAAAGGAAGATATATAGATTTATGAAAAAAACGAAGATATATGGATTTATGAAAAAAACCCTAAAAAGGAAAATGGAGATCAATTAGGCTGTAGTTATTAGGAACGGGTGATAAAAATTACCCGTCCGTATAGATACAAATGGATAAGGAAACACGGATCAAGAAATTTTTTTTTTTTTTTTTTATATATATGTGTACATTGGTACTGGTGTAAGGAACAGAAAATATGTCAAAGATAATTGTAGATACAAATAAATAGTACTGGTATATGCAATGAAATAATCACTGGTGACATGGGTGTCATTAGAAACACTTTGTGTGAATTGGAGCTGTTATAATCATTAGGATATAGGGAAATAGACATGAAATTCTCATATAACCCATGCAGCAATATGACAACAGGATCTGCAGGAGGAAAGTCAAAGAAGAATGCAGTATTTCTTTCCTATAAAATGCAGTTTTTAATCCTGATGCAATAAACTAAGATGCATAAGCCTGGAAAAAGGCATAAATGAAGCCACACAAAAAGCAGATAAATAGTACTGGTATATGCAATGAAATAATCACTAGTGACATGGGTGTCATTAGAAACACTTTGTGTGAATTGGAGCTGTTATAATCATTAGGATATAGGGAAATAGACATGAAATTCTCATATAACCCATGCAGCAATATGACAACAGGATCTGCAGGAGGAAAGTCAAAGAAGAATGCAGTATTTCTTTCCTATAAAATGCAGTTTTTAATCCTGATGCAATAAACTAAGATGCATAAGCCTGGAAAAAGGCATAAATGAAGCTGCACGGATATAGATACAATTTCTATGACAGCTGGGCAAAAATTAGCCCAAAATGGCAGGATGGAATGATCTGACCTGAGGCTAGGAGTGAATCACTTGCAGTTGGACAAAACAGGACCCATTGGAATGGAAAACATGTTTCACCCCTGTGGGGCTTGCTCACTTCCAGGAAGTATTAAAAACTGCATTTTATAGGAAAGAAATACTGCATTCTTCTTTGACTTTCCTCCTGCAGATCCTGTTGTCATATTGCTGCCATTTTGGGCTAATTTTTGCCCAGCTGTCATAGAAATTGTATCTATATCCGTGCAGCTTCATTTATGCCTTTTTCCAGGCTTATGCATCTTAGTTTATTGCATCAGGATTAAAAACTGCATTTTATAGGAAAGAAATACTGCATTCTTCTTTGACTTTCCTCCTGCAGATCCTGTTGTCATATTGCTGCATGGGTTATATGAGAATTTCATGTCTATTTCCCTATATCCTAATGATTATAACAGCTCCAATTCACACAAAGTGTTTCTAATGACACCCATGTCACTAGTGATTATTTCATTGCATATACCAGTACTATTTATCTGCTTTTTGTGTGGCTTCATTTATGCCTTTTTCCAGGCTTATGCATCTTAGTTTATTGCATCAGGATTAAAAACTGCATTTTATAGGAAAGAAATACTGCATTCTTCTTTGACTTTCCTCCTGCAGATCCTGTTGTCATATTGCTGCATGGGTTATATGAGAATTTCATGTCTATTTCCCTATATCCTAATGATTATAACAGCTCCAATTCACACAAAGTGTTTCTAATGACACCCATGTCACTAGTGATTATTTCATTGCATATACCAGTACTATTTATTTGTATCTACAATTATCTTTGACATATTTTCTGTTCCTTACACCAGTACCAATGTACACATATATATAAAAAAAAAAAAAAAAAAAAAAAAAAAAATTTCTTGATCCGTGTTTCCTTATCCATTTGTATCTATACGGACGGGTAATTTTTATCACCCGTTCCTAATAACTACAGCCTAATTGATCTCCATTTTCCTTTTTAGGGTTTTTTTCATAAATCCATATATCTTCGTTTTTTTCATAAATCTATATATCTTCCTTTTTCGTGGACTCTCATTTGTGATCCAGGGACACAATACCACCGGTGTGGGACTTGATGTCTCCTGCCTAACACAAAAAGCAGATCCACACTGTATCTATAAGACCCAGCTAATTATCCCCCCCTATATAGGTGCACTCTCATTGGACGTCTGACCAAATCCTTCTACTATCAAACCACACTGCTAATGCCCGATCTCGTCCGATCTTGGAAGCGAAACAGTGTGGGCTGAGTTAATACCTGAGGTGGAGACTCACAGGGAATACTCAGTGTTGTAGAACATCAATCATTGCATATGATGTGTGGTATGTGACTCCAACAGCAGCATCACCATTTGTTCCTATCCTTTTCTTTCTTTACCCTGGTATATCCTTTGATTTGTTTCTATTATTACTCATTGCCATAATAGCTGTTATTCCTTCATTAGGATTATGACAGAATCTAAAATCAATTGACTTAATTGATCTCATTAACACAGATCATCTGTACTGGCCGGGTGAGAAAGGGTTTATGACTTGCAGTGTCTCTACCCCTCTCCATCTCATTTCCTGAGGCAGGACCAGAACATTTTTATCTGGGATCATTCACATCTCCTCAACCAGGGGCAATTATATTCTTAATATTTCCAAATAAATTTTGTTTTATCTGCTGACTAATCAACCTAGTGTTATTCATTCTAGTTATTTAACTACCATTAATGAGTGCGCCCACACAAGAGCCTTCTTCTTTCTCCCTTTTGTTTAGGAATCACAAGTGTAGCAGCCACCCACAAGTAAATAGACACGCCCAACCAAGCCATTGCAACATGCTCAGCACCTACGTACTCCATCGCAAACCACAATGCAGATGTGAGGAACATCAACTCTTTGAGTGCCCATGTCTATGAGTCTGTACTGTTACTGAGGTACACATTCAGTTTCCTGGCTGCCAGGATGAAATAGTGACGATGGAATCCCACCAGCCGCCAAAACACTGACACTGGAATCCTAACCTGGGGCAATATTTACTAATATTCGTGTTTGAGTCGGTTTGTGTAGTGTTTAAACTCGTTTTGTATCGGGTGCATTTTCATGCAACTTTTTGAAACTATATACGCAAAGTTACGAAGCAGTCGACTTTATGGTTTTCGTGTTTTCCGATGTCGATGCCAGTCGTTTTTTTTTGGACCATTCTCGGCCGTCATTGTCATTTGCGTACGTCTTTTGGTTGTTTTTACCGGTATTGTTTCTAAGTTAAACGCGGCAGGTTTTTTTTAAGACCCCGGCCGCATTTTCACTTTTAGTTTCGTTTTTCATCCCCGTTCGTGATTGGTTGTGTTTCAGATGTAGGAGTGTCTGTGCGCAACCATATAAATATGCCCCAAACCATCTGCACCTCATGGGTTTAGTTAGTGGTGAGGAGGAGGGAGGTTGTGCTGTGGAGGTAGGTGAATTTGTGGTTTGGTGAGGAGTGTTGGTAGCGATCTCTGAGTGTGGTATTGTGTTTGAAAGTCATCTTGTCATTCTTGTAGTCTTGTTTTTTGTGGTTTTGTCTCATTTTTTGTCCAAGTTATTTTTCTTTATAGTCCCTTGTCAGTGTTTGTGTGTGTGTGTGTGTGTGTGTGTGTGTGTGTTGTGTTGTGGTAGTGGAGCAGTGTGTTGTTTGTCTATTTTTTTTTCTGTGTTAAGTGTTTAGACACACAATTATGTGTGACTCAGAGGTGGGTGAGGTGGAGGGTGTGAGTGAGGGGGAGGAGGTCGGTCAGGTGGAGGAGGTGGGTGAGGTTGCTGCAGCAGCCTCAAGTGACAGTGATAGTGACAGTCAGACAGCTCCGCAGCCACGCACAACTACTAAGACTGGGCGGAATGTAAAGTTTAGTTTTGCTGAAAATGTGGCATTGGTGCGTGAGCTGATGAAGTATCAGCGGCAGCTATTTGGGCCTGAGTCCGCCAAGGTGCCAACACGGAGGAAGACGGTGTTGTGGGCGAAAGTTGTTGCTGCTGTCAATAGTGAGGGGGTGGTCAAGCGGACGGAGGACACGTGCCGCAAACGGTACTATGACATAAAGCGACGTGTCAAGTCCAAAATGGCCAAGGATGCGAAGTCGGCTTGAAAAACCGGTGGTGGCCAGCCCTATATTGCAAGATATCTGGAGTATGAGGAGCCGATGCGGAGTGTAATACCTCCTGAAGTTGTCTCTGCAACCCATGTCCGGGAATCAGATAGGCCCAGGAAGAATGGTGAGCATGTGTATTTGCATTAACATTCTATAACCTTATTTTTTTTTTTTTTTAAATGTGTGTCATGTCACATTGCATATTACTCCCATCTTCAAGTGTGTGTCAGCAAATACATTGTTTTGGGTAATGTTTTATACAAAAGCCAATGTAACATCTTACTTTATTGTATGTCATGTGTTTTTTTCCAGTATACTTTGCATGTGTAGTTTGGACTTGGTGTGTCATTGAATTGTCCTGCAATAATGTTTTCCTTTTGGACAGTTTTTGTTTTTTTAATTTGGACTATGTTTTATATTTAGGTTATCCATGTGCAATGTTTCAAAAACAGTGGTTGTCATGTTATAGAGGCTGGAGTAGTGGAAAGTGGTTTGGAAACCACTTACATGTGTAATGTCATTATTACAGAATGTAATATTTTTTATTAAATAAAACACTATTTGTTTGTTCAGTTTGAGTTTGTATTTGTACCGTGACACAACACTGCAGTGTAATCTTTTAATTTTTTTTTGTGGCTCATATAGTGGTAATGTGTGTTTGGAGTGCCACATCACAGAGCAATTTATATATTGCATCTGTAATATTTTTCCTTTCATTACAAAATGAAGATGTGTGTGTTTGTGGTTGTTAATGTATGTATTTTTACTTGTGGCCTATGTCAGTGTCCTGTACATGTTTTCCTGTGTTGAACTTTCCATAGTGCATATGGCTATTGGACAATGTTTATTGTTTTATGTAGTGTTTTTTTTGTTTCCGGTCCTTGTTTTTCATAAAAATAAAGCAAGCATTTCTTAAAGAATAAATGTTTATAAGCATAATGGGTGGATGTATCAACAATAGCATGAATACATGAGTTTTTTTTGTTTACAGTGTTTGAAAAAAGCAGTACTACTCGTCCTCCAGTAACTCCCATCACATCTGATGATGATAATGCTGCGGAAGCAGGTAAAGTGTCCATTGTAGTATAGGGTATGTTTGTAAAGGAATGGCCATAACTAAATTTCACTTTCATTAATAGGTCCATCAAAAGAAGTCTGGAGCAGCAGAAGTGGGACTTCTGTAAGACATCACCACAAAAAACCTGTGGCAGCAAAGAAAGCAAGGTCTGATGTCCAGGGCCAACCACAGCAGGCTACCCCGCCACGAAGATTATCGACAGTATGTTCGGTCCCCCCACTCCAAATTTTTGACACACCTCCAAAACGTCATCCACACTCCCCTCATCTTGATTGTGAGTATCAAACTGAAATAAATGTAAACAATTTTAGATCGTAATCAAACTTTTTCTTAACCGCATTAAGTCAAAACACATCAAAAACTTATATACTTACCGAAGTAAGTAAAACATGAAATGGAATCCAAGCAAAATGGCCTTGTCCACATCCAGTAAAGATATGTATGTCCACTTGAGCCATACAGTAGCACATTGTGTGTAAGATGCTGCAACAGAAACTCATGTTTAATGTTTGCAAATAGTAAGGTTGTTTATCAAATTTTCACATGTGTGTTTGAGCTCACATTGCCAAATACATATAAAAACATTACTATGTTTGTTTTAGAAAAGCTATAAGGTAACACATTATGGATTACAATGTGTTTTTATGGTGGAGTATGTCTGATCTACAATAAAACTAAAGTGTTTGCTTTCACAATTAAGTAACCAGACACATTTCCCACAAACAGGCATATGTATGTATTTAAGTTATGAGTGAAGGTTGTTGCTAGGCACAATATCTGAAAGCAACAGTGAATGACGTGTTCCATGTGTAGTGATTTGTTTTCATTTATCAAACATATGGATAGCTAATGGCAAATTTTTCGACATTTCAGCTTCTAGTCCTGGTAACAGCATCCCTCTGCAACAACAGCAACACAGTGACATGGAGGAGACAATCATCTTAGAAATGCAGCCATTAAGCCAAGGAATCAGCCCCCCAGCACCTGTGAGTACACCACCACAGCAAAGCACACCACCACCACAACACAGCCCAACAACACCAGTAACACAAGGCCCTGATCAGGTGTTTTGGACCATTTGGGCTAGACAGCAGGCCACTAATGAAGATTGCCTGCGTAGGCAGACACAAATGTTTGCAAGCCTACCATGTCACCTCAGAAGAATAACCAGAAATATGAGTAGACAAAATGAACAAACAACCAGAATAGGCAATACCATGGAACTCATGCATACAGACATTACACAGGTCATAGGCAACTTACAGCGCATAATGGAAGAACAGCACAGACTAATGGAAGAACAGCACAGACAACAGCAAAGTTATATGAACATTTTTCAAAACAATCAAAAGATTCATGAAAGTTTATTCCGAATTATAGACAATCAAAATGCTGCTACACGTGAACTCAATGCCACCCTCACTAACCTGAATGAAACACTCAGATCCATGCACCAACAGCAAACAAGCAGCAGTTCTGGTACGACTACTCCAAATATCACGCCAGTCTCATCACCACGAAGACGCTCCACCAGAGCACGACAACATGACAGTGCTAAAGGTAAAGGGCAGGACAAGTAGGCACCCAAAAAAAATTAACACAAAACAAACAAATTTTACATTTCTGAGAAGTATGTTTGGAAAAATATATATAACACTTAGCTCCTTGACAATTTATACAACATCATTAATTATAAGTGGTACAAACAACAGCTTAAAATTTGTACGCACATTTATTCTTTACCATCTTTGTTTTTTTTTGAGGAGAGAAATGTTGTTGGAGCTGCACATACATGTTAGCAGGAAGTAACCAGACCACTTGATTTTTTTCTAATCATTACTCTTTCTAGATTCCAATCATTCTCCTATCCTGCACACACAATCATTGCCAGGCAGCCACATACATGTTAGCAGGAAGTAACCAGACCACTTGATTTTTTTCTAATCATTACTCTTTCTAGATTCCAGTCATTCTCATATCCTGCAGCCAATCCACATTACAATGTGATTGTTAACTATTTTACCTTTCTTCTCTATACAACATTACAAGAATAACACAACTGAGTTGCGTAAAAAGCTTTTAATATGTTGTCATTGAATTGAGATAATTCATTGCCAAAATGAATGTGATTATTGTTGGGCCATGTTTGTGTGTGTTAAAAATGAGTAATAATGTTATTACACATGATGCAGAAACCAAAAATAAGACATTTTTAACCAAAAATAATAATAATGTGTATACTAATGTATATATGTGGCAAACTGCGTATTTACTTACAAATCAGCAAGTTTACTGTAGCAAACATTACGAAATAAATTATTTTGGATGAGAGTAAGTTTGTGTCCCTTAAATATGATGGAGCATCACACATAGGGACACATGTATTCCTCAAGGCTAACATATTATATGTTGAGGACTGTTTATTTAGAACACAGGTTCTCAAACTCGGTCCTCAGGATCCCACACAGTGCATGTTTTGCAGGTCTCCTCACAGAATCACAAGTGACATAATTAGCTCCACCTGTGAACCTTTTAAAATGTGTATGTGAGTAATTCATACACCTGTGCTTCTACTGGGTTACCTGCAAAACATGCACTGTGTGGGGTCCTGAGGGCCGAGTTTGAGAACCTGTGCATTAGGACGTTACACACAATCATAAAGTAAAATACTAAATAAATTACTATGTGGATTATGTGTGCTTGTAATAAATTATCAGTGCAAGTTTACGAACACTTATCCAGACTTAATGCATGCCACTCATAATCTGTTGTTTTGATTTTTAAAATAAACACAATACACATGCGACATTAGTTTTGCATAAAGCGAGGGTATGTTTGTATGTCTCAAGGAGACAGACACACTCTGAGTAATGGTTTTTACAATAAAAATGGACCAACATCTATTTATGATTACACAACAAATGAAATAAGCAAACCAAACTTACCTTAGAAATAGCGATTGATGAGCTCTTGCCTAACCTGCCTCCCTACATCTGTACTCCAAGTATCACCAGATGTCTCTAATTCCTCTGCTTGCTGGCTGCTTTCTTCATCCTCCTCCTCCTCCTCAACATGTGGCAGATGTTGTTGCAAACACATGTTATGATGAAAGCAGCAGCAGAACACAATCTGAGTCACCTTCGAGGGACTATACAACAAAAGGCCACCAGACTTATCCAGACACCAAAACCTAAATTTCAGCACACCAAAACATCTTTCTATCACATTCCGCATGGACTTATGTGCATGATTGTAATTGTGTTCAGCAGGGGTATCAGGTCGGGACAATGGAGTTAGAAGCCAAGAGAAACAGCCATATCCTCCATCACCTAAAAGACAGATATAGTAACGTGATTCATGTTAAGATACAGCAACACATAAGTAACACACTGTGGGGCAGATGTATTAACCTGTAGAAGGCATAAGGAAGTGATAAACCAGTGATATGTGCAAGGTAATAAAGGCAGTGGACAATCTGTTCCTAAATGTTCATTTACATATTGGAGCTGATTGGCTGGTGCCTTAATCACCTTGCACATATCACTGGTTTCTCACTTCCTTATGCCTTCTACAGGTTAATACATCTGCCCCTGTATTTGGACAAAGTATATGCAGGCCTACACATATCAAATTACATACCCAGCAGCCATCCATCTGGCATTTGTCCATCCTCAAACTTATCAAAGAGGGATGACTGACTGAGGATGAAGGAGTCATGGCAGCCACCAGGGTAACCAGCAACAACACTCATTATTTTGAGATTTGCATCACAAACCACCTGAACATTTGTGGAGTGTTCTAGATGGCGATTAGTATATATGTGCTGCCTGCCCCTAGGTGGTCTCAGCTGAATGTGTGTGCTATCTATGGCTCCAAGCACATTGGGCATGCCAGCCAGCTCATAGAAATCTACCCTGACGGCATGCCACTGAGACTCCTGGGTAGGGAAGCAGATTGAGGCATCGATGTGGGGCTGCAAAACAGCCAACACCTGTGTGTATATTTGAAAGAACAATAAACATGAGATTTTAGGACAGAACTGTCCACCGAGAAATTAAAACAAACAAAAAAAAAAGAAGTGGTAGTTAGGTATACATCACCTGTGTTAATATTCTCGAAAATGAGGGCTGTGAGATTCCTATGACATCCCCAGACACAGCCTGAAAGCTACCAGTAGCCATAAAGTGCAACACAGCCAGGAGTTTGTGCAGGCCTGAGACAGAGAGCGAGAGCGTGCTGTCTCAGGGTCTAGGCCCAGTTTGACAAGGTCATACAGCAAGAAAATGTTGTTACGATTTAGACGGAACATCTGTATGACCATATCATCGGACAATGCATTCAAGTTTAAACGCCCCCTAAAAAAACGAGGCCTGCGCAGCCTCCGCGGAACCTGTACAACCTGCTGACCATGTTTAGTTTGTTGGCCCTGGTTACTTACAGGCTGATGTCTGAGTCTGAGGAATCCCACAGCACAAAAAATATCACAGGTCCACAGTCCTGCTGCCATTTCTGAGTGTAGGTGGATTGAATTGGGCCTAACATCCTTTTATAGGCATCCATATTCAGGTGTGATTGATTTTTGAGTTGCAACACATGTAAACACGCCTGAAAAAAGCAGGTTTATTTTTTTGCCGCTTTTTTTAACGATTCGTGAAAAAATACGACCGCATTTGAGCACTCAGAGACTAACACCCAAATACGAATGAATAGTGAATTCCCGTATTGTATGAAATAACAGCCACGTTTGACCGATGGTCTATTCATTCGTATTTCTGAACTTTGCAAATCAAACCATTATGAATAGTCCAAACACTGCCGAGATTGGTGCTTAGTGAATTTCCGGATTGGGACTTAGAAAAAAAAACACAAATCGGGCAAACTCGGATTTTTAGTAAATATAGGCCCAGGTCAGCATCTTGTAGCCAGGATACCAACAGCCAGGAACCTGAAGATAAGTATAGCTGGGAGGGTTAGGATTTGGCTGCAGCAGGGGATAAGTATAGATGCCACATGCCACACGGGGGTTAGGGTTAGGCTGCCGGGGGATTAGGTTGCAAGTAGGGGTGTTTATGATTAGACACCACCAGGGGGGTTAGGTTTTGGCCCTAAGAGGGGAGGGTTAGGAGTAGGCTGTGGAAAGTGGGGAGGCTAGGGTTAGGAATGGGGGGAGGCACTAAGGAGGAGGTTAAGGTTAGGCACTAAGGGGGGAAGTTAGGGTTTGGCACTAAGGGGGAGTTTATGATTATGCTGCAGTAACAGATTTTAATAACCTTCATCAGGCAGCAGCAGCTGAAGCCACATAATCTATTTTGGATCACATAAAAACTGACAAAGTAGAGAGTTATCCCTATAGCCTCTTAATCCTCTACTTTCCTGGAAGTTGCTTGCATATTGGCAACTGAGAGTTGTTAGTGGTTAGCCTTAAAATAATAGAGGCATTTTTAGATGGAACTTCAACTCCAATAAACATATATACGGATCATGAAAATCTTGAGCATATTAAATCAGACAATGGGGGTAATTCAGATCTGATTGCTGTTGTATGCGTATGCACGCTGTGTATGCAAGTGTACGAACAGAGCACATGCGGGCGAACAGAAAGAAAAACACGCATATTACAAAATGTGCAATAGTGCACAGAGGTGTTCACAATTTAACATTGCAGAGAAGCGATGCGTTCACATAGTTGCGAATTGCACCACCTGCATCATGGAGCTTGTCGTACATGGGCATTGCATTTGCTAGTTTGCAAACAATCACCCTAAGGATTTGAAATGTTCTTGAACAATTAAGTGATCAAACATTGCAAATTGAAGAGTTTGACTACCTAATTGCACAATGACATTGAGCAATTAAGCAATAAACATATCCTCAAAATATGTTTGATGCCCTATTTGCACAAAACACTCCATACTATTTTTAAATACTAAATATTAGAGATGAGCGGGTTCGGTTCGTCGAGATCCGAACCCCCCGAACTTCACCTTTTTTACACGGTTCCGAGGCAGCCTCGGATCTTCCCGCCTTGCTCGGTTAACCCGAACGCGCCCGTACGTCATCATCCCGTTGTCGTATTCTCGTGAGATTCGTATTCTATATAAAGTGCCGCACGTCGCCGCCATTTTCACTCGTGCATTGGAGATTGAACGGAGAGGACGTGGCTGCGTTCTCTCTCTGAAAAGCTTTGTATCTGTGCTCAGTGTGCTGCAAATATCTGTGCTCAGTGTGCTGAAAATATCTATGCTCAGTGTGCTGAAGATATCTACGTTCTCTGCCTGAAAACGCTCCATATCTGTGCTCAGTGTGCTGCAAATATCTGTGCTCAGTGTGCTGCATTGAGGGGACCACCAGTATATAATTATAGTAGTACAGTACAGTAGGCCATTGCTGTATCTTGCAGCTCTGTGTCAAGTATACTATCCATATCTGTGCTGCGTTATTTTGAGCAGTATATAGTAGGACAGTGCAGCATTTTGGTGACCAGCAGTATAAATATACAGTAGTACAGTACAGTAGGCCATTGCTGTATCTTGCTGCTGTGTCAAGTATACTATCCATATCTGTGCTGCATTGTTGTGAGCAGTATATAGTAGGACAGTGCAGCATTTTGGTGACCAGCAGTATACATATAGTACAGTACAGTAGGCCATTGCTGTATCTTGCAGCTCTGTTTCACTTCTAGTATCCTGATCAGTGCTCAATATCTGCTGCATTGTAGTGACCAGTATGTATACTGTACTGTGCGACATGTGTTATACAAACGGTACACACAGACACAAAATCTCCTTTTCAGTTATCGTTTATTACCACTATCCTTATCAATACACAGAATACTATCCATATATAGACCTTCATCATCTACAGATGAACATAGGACTGAGCGCAGTACAATTACCTGTCTATAGACATGTGTTATACACCTGGTGATTTTATACATCCTGTAATATGTACTGAGCGATGTGTGAGATACACCTGGGGATTATACACCCTTTATACTGTACTGTGCGGCGTGTGATACACCTGGTGATGATTATACACCCTTTATACTGTACTGTGCAACGTTTGTGATACACCTGGTGATTATACATCCTGTAATCTGTACTGATGTACACCTGGGGATTATACACCCTATATACTGTACTGAGCGATGTGTGAGATACACCTGGTGATTATACATCCTGTAATCTGTACTGAGCGATGTGTGAGATACACCTGGGGATTATACACCCTATATACTGTACTGAGCGATGTGTGAGATACATCTGGGGATTATACACCCTATATACTGTACTGAGCGATCTGTGAGATACACCTGGTGATTATACACCCTATATACTGTACTGAGCGATGTGTGAGATACACCTAAGGATTATACACCCTATATACTGTACTGAGCGATGTGTGTTATACACCTGGTGATTATGCATCCTGTAGTCTGTACTGAGCAATGTGTGAGATACAACTGGGGATTATACGCCCTATATACTGTACTGAGTGATATACACCTGGTGATTATACACCCTATATACTGTACTGAGCGATGTGTGAGATACACCTGGGGATTATACACCCTATATACTGTACTGAGTGATGTGTGAGAAACACCTGGTGATTATACATCCTGTAATCTGTACTGAGCGATGTGTGAGATACACCTGGGGATTATACACCCTATATACTGTACTGTGCGATGTGTGTGATACACCTGGTAATTAATTATACACCCTGTATACTGTACTGTGCGACGTGTGTTATACACCTGGTGATTATACATCCTGTAATCTGTACTGAGCGATGTGTGAGATACACCTGGGGATTATACCGCCTATATACTGTACTGAGCGACGTGTGTTATACACCTGGTGATTATACATCCTGTAGTCTGTACTGAGCGATGTGTGAGATACACCTGGGGATTATACACCCTATATACTGTACTGTGCGATGTCTGAGATACACCTGGTGATTATACACCCTATATACAGTACTGAGCGATGTGTGAGATACACCTGGGGAATATACACCCTATATACTGTACTGTGCGATGTGTGTTATACATCTCGTAATTAATTATACACCCTGTATACTGTACTGTGCGACGTGTGTTATATACCTTTTGATTATACATCCTGTAATCTGTACTGAGCGATGTGTGAGATACACCTGGTAATATCTGTTCTCAGTGTGCTGCATTGTGGTGACCACCAGTATATTATAGTAGTACAGTACAGTAGGCCATTGCTGTATCTTGCAGCTCTGTGCCAGACTCAGTTCTTGTATCCTGATCAGTGCTCAATATCTGCTGCATTGTTGTGACCAGTATATAGTAGTACAGTGCAGCGTTGTGGTGACCACCAGTATATAGTAGTACAGTACTGTAGGCCATTGCTGTATCTTGCAGCTCTGTGTCACTTCCAGTATCCTGATCAGTGCTTAATACCTGTGCTCAGTGTCAGTGCTGCATTGTGGTGACCAGTATACTACAGTACAATAGTCCAGTGCTGTTCTCGCTGCTCAGTGTCAGTTCTCCGTAGTATCATCAGTGATCAGTATAATCAGTTCTCAGTATAATCAGTGCGCTGTTAGACGTGTGCCCGTTTTCCGCCATTAGTGCAGTGGGATTTAGACAATTGATGAAGTTATTGTGTCCCCGGTACAAAATCTCATCTAGATTCCACTTCACTAGGCAGGCGATAGTGAGATTTTACCAATTAATATCAGTGATTTATGCTTATTAATAACAGTGATCTTGCTAAATAATTCCAGTGATTTTGTCATTTTCTTCCAGTGATTTGGACCAATAATACCATTGATTAGAACAAATAATTCCATTGATTTTGTCATTTTCTTCCAGTGATTTGGACCAATAATTCCATTGATTAGAACAAATAATTCCTGTGATTTTGTCATTTTCTTCCAGTGATTTGAACAAATAATACCATTGATTAGAACGAAAAATTCCTGTGATATTGAGGTGTTTGTGTCGTTAGGCTTTGCCATCCAGCGACAACAGTGCACCTCTTTTTCTCTTTTCTTTGCATCATGTGCTGTTTGGGGCCAATTTTTTTAAGTGCCATCCTATCTGACACTGCAGTGCCACTCCTAGATGGGCCAGGTGTTTGTGCCAGCCACTTGGGTCGCTTAGCTTAGTCATCCAGTGACCTTGGTGCAAATTTTAGGACTAAAAATAATATTGTTAGGTGTGAGGTGTTCAGAATAGACTGGAAATTAGTGGAAATTATGGTTATTGAGGTTAATAATACTATAAGATCAAAATTACCACCAAATTCTATGATTTAAGCTGTTTTTGAGGGGTTTTTGAAAAAAACACCTGAATCCGACAAATTTTTTAAGGGAGATTTTGCCAAAACGCGTCCGAATGCAAAACATGGCAGCGGAACTGAATCCAAAACCAAAACACAAAACCATAAAAATTTCCGGTGCACATCTCTACTAAATATTAAAATATGTAGTATTGTAAAATAGTTATTTAATTAACCCCCCCACCATCACCACCCCATCCCCAGAAGAAAAAAACATATGGAAAGACACAAAAATGAAAAGAAGAAAAAAGTATAAAAGACACATATATAAAAAACAGAGGATAGATGACATAGAAAATAAACAACAAAAACATAGACAACAAAAACTATATATATGATTATGGTTTTTTTTTTTAAAAACACCACACAATAGATACCTTTTTTCTATTTTTATAATCACAAATAAAAATTAGATAAACAATAATAATAATTTTATAAAAAAATCAAAATAAATCCAACAATTGATTAATATTGGCCAACAGGGCCAGAATGTTGGCATGCATCTCCAGTAACACCAGCTGTATTGCGCAATTTCGATCTCCAACTACAGTGTCTGTAATAAGTGGAGGGAAATGAGAAAAAACAACATTACAAACATAATTCAATATTCTTAGAAACCTCATCATTACAATCCATTAAGAGTGCCACTGCAAAGCTAATTTTAAACACACAACGTCATTGTGTGTGTATCCACTCTGTTTTCTTCACATATGCTACTGTTTTTTAAATATAAAAACTTACACTCACATATAAAAACAATTATTAACATACAGATGGAGCCATGCTAATCGTGGCTCCATCTGTGCCTGGGCGAGCGCACCTACCACCTTATCCGGGGCGCGCGCATGTCCGTGATGCGCACGTGCCACATTCACTTGAATGGCAGCATCTCAGTGTGCTTCCGGCGTGACTAGGGGGACGGATCGTCTAATCACGCCGGGAGCGCTCGCATGCAACGGAGCCACCTCAGATGAGTGCGGCTCCATATGTACAGATCTCATAAATAAACATATATCTCTCCCCATTATCTAGTAAAAACACCCAACTCTACCTCTACACTATGCGTCTCTCATCTTCCCCGCTCACTTGTTCACAAACACAATTGCAGAAGTATCTTGGACCACTGCCCATCCTGTGTAATGGCCTCACACACATGGTAAGACTGTACAGTAGGCTTAATTTTTGCCTTCATACCCTGTAAATTAAGCTATTCAGACAAGGCTTATAAATTCAACAACAACCCCATGACTTTTAAAAGCATTAATATATAATAACAATGACACCAGGACTATGATAGTGCTAAAATTAGTTCCTAGCATTGTTTTTCCTTCAGAATACCATATATTTTAAAATTTTGGGAGCAGGGCCTTCCTACCTCTATGTCTGTAATGACCGAGTTTTCTACCAATTGAATGTTTTAATGTAATATGTTGTAGTACATGGGTCTTCAACCTGTGGCCCTCCAGCTGCTGTGGAACTACACATCCCAGCATGCCTTGCCTCATTGATAGTATGCCTTAATAGCAAAACTGTGGCAGGGAATGCTGGGATGTGTAGTTCCATAGCAGCTGTAGGGCTACAGGTTGAAGACCCTGTGTAGTATTTAAAAAAACCCATACTAAACTTCATTCAATTAATTATAAAAAATGATGCTTACTTTCAACTGGGAGGTTGGATGGGGAATGGCCTTGAAAGGGGGCAGGAGGTTGAGAGGGGGATTAAGTTTAAGGGGGAGAGGGAGGTTGAGAGGGAAATTAAGTTTGAAGGGGAGAGGGAGGTTGAGAGGGGGATGAAATTTGAAGTGTGGATGGAGTTTGAGGGGGGAGGGACTTTGAAGGGCAAGAGAACTTGAGGGGGCAGGGAGTTTGAGGGGGGATGAAGTTTGAGGGGGGGTGGGACTGGACAGCTGTGCAGGTGGTGGTCTTCACCTCCCAGTACTTCTTTGTGCTCTGCCTAAGGAGAGAGGAACACAGTTTTACGTTTGTATTATGAAGCTTATGTTATTTTTGAAGTTAAAATACACATTAACTACTCTAGAATGCACAAAAAATACATTCCTTTTTGTTTAATCATTTCAAACATATTATAATTAATCAAAACCAATATTTTTTTAAATAAAAATAAAATAACGTGCGTAATTAATATGTTTATAAATTAGTAAACATAAAACTCACACACATACTGTATACATGCATACAAACATCCATGCATACCTACATATATTAACACTATCTACAGGCTACACAACACACACACACACACACACACACACACACACACACTTATGGATGCAAATATTACTATCTGTTTAACAGAAATCAACAAACACTCATGCTCACATAAAATCCACGGTAATGCTACAATATGCATTACTTACGTTGCTGTATTTGCTGGCATAGTTGCACATTACGGCAGGCAAAAGTCCCCATTTTACACATTACGGTAGATAAGAGTCCCCATTTTACACATTACTGCAGGCAACAGTCCCCATTTTAAACATTATGGCTGGCAAGAGTCTCCATTTTGCACATTATGGCAGGCAAGAGTTCCCATTTTACACATTACGGCAGGCAAGAGTCCCCATTTTACACATTATAACAGGCAGAGTCCCCTTCTACAAAGAGAGAGAGAGAGAAAAGAGAAAGAGTGTGTTATACTCACGTTTGCAGCAGCATCCGCTGGCCAGGGGTCCTCTTCCATCCCACTCTTTGGCCTGCGTCTTCCCACCTCTCCCTCCTCCTGGCTTGCCCACCGTGTCCTGGCTCCCACTCCTCCCCATCATCAGTACTCCACTCGGGGGTGGAGTTTAATTTAATGACATTACACTGGCCCTGTCTGCCATGAAAGTTTGGGTGCAGTTAAAAATAAAATGCACGCTTTTCCAGTATGCTGTGAAATATAGGGGTGCTGATGTCTTAATAACATTACACTGGCCCTGTCTGTAATAAAAATTTGGGTGCAGTTCTTACAAATTAAAAGCACACTGCTCCTGTATGCTGTGAAATATAGGGGTGGTGATGTCTTAATAACATCACATTGGCCCTGACTGCTATAAAAGATTGGGTGCAATTCTTACAAATTAAAAGCACACTACTCCTGTTTGCTGTGAAATATAGGGGTGCTGATGTCTTAATAACATTTCACTGGCCCTGTCTGCTATAAAAGTTTGGGTGCAGTTAAAAATTAAAAGCACACTGCTCCTGTATGCTTTAAAAATACAGGGGCACTTTGAAAATAAAGGGGTACTGTTCTGTATGCTGTAATAATAAAGGGGTGCTGTCCTGTGAAATGGAGAACAACAATTTGGAGGAAAAAATAGTGGAATATCAGGAACCACTTCCAGTTCCTAGTACTAGTGCTGAAGCTGCTGCTGCCACCAGTCATGACACCGATGATGCAATTACATCAACGTCGTCTGCTAAGGCCGATGCCCAATGTCATAAAGGGCGTGTAAAATCCAAGAAGCAAAAATTAATAATCAGAAGAAAAAAAGAAATTATCTGATGAGAAACGTAAAATTGGCAATATGCCATTAACTACACAAAGTGACAAGGAAAGGCTAAGGTCTTGGCCTTTGCTCATAACTGGTGGCTCAGCTTCTCATGCTTAGCTTAGTCATCCAGCAACCTCGGTGCACCTCTTTTTTTCTTTGCAACATGTGATGTTTGGAGCCTATTTTTTTAAATCTGCCATCCTTTTTGACACTGTAGTGCCACTCCTAGATGGGCCAGGTGTTTGTGCCGCACACTTGTGTCGCTTAGTTTAGCATTACAGCAACCTCAGTGCACCTCTTTATTGCTTTGCATCATGTGCTGTTTGGGGCCTATTTTTTAAATCTGCCATCCTGTCTACACTGCAGTGCCACTCCTAGATGAGCCAGGTGTTTGTGCCACCCACTTGTGTGGCTTAGCTTAGCCATCCAGCTACCTCATTGCACCTCTTTTTCATCTTTGCATGATGTGCTGTTTGGGGCCTATTTTTTAAATCTGCCATCCTGTCTGACACTGAAGTGCCACTCCTAGATGGGCCAAGTGTTTGTTCCGCACACTTGTGTCGCTTAGTTTAGTCAGCCAGCGACCTCGACGCACCTCTTTTTTTCTTCACGTGATGTGCTCTTTGGGGCCTAGTTTTTAAAAGTGCCATCTTGTCTGATACTGCAGTGCCACTCCTAGATGGGCCAGGTGTTTGTGAGGTGTTCAGAACAGACTGGAAATGAGTGGAAATGAATGTTATTGAGGTTTATAATACTGTAGGATCAAAATTACCCACAAATTCTGTGATTTTAGCTGTTTTTGTGGGTTTTTTTTTTCCAAAAATCATCCAGAGCCAAAACCAGATAGGGTGGTTTTGGCAAAACCAATCCAGATACAAAACACGAGCGAGAATCCAGATCCAAAACCAAAACACGAAAAGTGTCTGCCGCACATCTCTACTCCATACATACTCCACCTTCCTCGGGCCTCTGATCTACTTCTTGATTAATGAAAACATTGTTAGTTACTTTTTACGGGGTCAAATAGTTTATTAACTGCCATCAAGTCTGCCACTGCAGTGCCACTCTGTTTACTAGATGTGCAATATTTGAAGCTGATCTGCCATGTGTTTGTGCAACCACTGCTGTCGATGCACTTAGTTAGCCAGCTAGCTCGTTGCAACCTTTTGGCCTAAACTGGATGAAAACAATATTGTAAGCCATGAGGTGGACAAAATTGACTGGAAATGACTGGAAATAAATGTCACTGAGGTTAATAATACTGTAGGAATGGGTGGGCCCAAATTACATGATTTTAGCAGTATTTAGCATTTAAAAAAAATACAGAACCAAAACCAAAACACGGGGGTCGGTTCACATCTCTAGTATTGATAAACACAATCCAAGGTTCCTGGCACAAAGGACTGGGATCAAAACAGGTCCAGGACACCTGCTGTCATTAATAAGAATTGGTCAGTTCACAGACCTGAATGTGCTGCTAGCATATTACAATAATATTGGCAGTGTCCCAGCTGTCTTGTTAAAATAGATAATACAAAAGTTTGCTGTATTACAGTGGATCTACAGTAGTCAGCACAAAGATACTGTAGCTGCTAGCAATCACCACAGCAATTTCAATGATTTTGGTTGATGTGTATTGTTTTTGTTAATTAATATAGATAGATGGATGGATAGATAGATAGATAGATAGATAGATAGATAGATAGATAGATAGATAGATAGATAGATAGATAAATAGATACGATTAGCATGATGTAAACTAATGAGGCTTTTAGTCTTCCAAAACTGATGGACTTCAATTGTAGATTTGACTTGCAAAATCTCTGTCTAGTAAATACTGTATTTTTAGATACTAGGGTCTATTTACTAAGCCTTGGATGAAGATAAAGTAGATGGAGATAAAGGGGGTAATTTCAAGTTGATCGCAGCAGGATTTATGTTAGCAGTTGGGCAAAACCATGTGCACTGCAGGGGAGGCAGATATAACGTGCAGAAAGAGTTAGATTTGGGTGGGTTATTTTATTTCTGTGCAGGGTAAATACTGGCTGCTTTATTTTTACACTGCAAATTAGATTGCAGATTGTAGATTAATTGTAGATTATATTGTTTCACTTTACAGCACCTTTAGTTATTTTGGAGAACAGTGCTATAAAGAAAAATGTATTTTATTATTTTTTATTATTATTATTATTATTATTATTATTACTACTACTATATTTGGAATTCTGTAATTTAAATTATTTAAGTAAGTGTATATTGAAGAGTTAACTTTGAATTGTTTATGGTTTTTGGGTCTTTTAAATTGACAAACATAAAAAAAACTCTGTCAAGAAGCCATAGCTATGAAAATAAATTGAATAACATACATATATTTATACATTATGAATTTTTCAAGCCGCCAGTTTTCAGGAATAAAGTTTAGTCTGTTAATATAAAAAAAAACAGAGTAAGCAAGTTATATGTCATATATACATCCAGCTCCACTTCCATAGGACATTTTAAACTGTGCCCTTCAAGAATATATTGCTGAAGAGTATCTTGTAGCATTTATTGCCCCAGTCGCCTGTTTCAGTATTCTTGTGATTGAGATTTATTGCCTTGCTCTTGCTTTGTGCGTAATTTATCACATCTGTTAACCAGGTAATATAGAACCAACAAGAGTATATCTGAAGGCTGCAATATTTCAGTTATTGGAAGAATCAATGCAGGTTAAATGTGTTCACGTTGTTAGCAAATTTCCTTCCAAGATTATTACTTCTAGAACACGGATTTTTTTTTACAACAGATAAGATTGATGTTCAAATCGCTTTAATACCCACAGAGTATGAATAATCATATTTGCCAACTGCAGAGAATGGATAAAAGATGAAGTGAATGACATGAAAATTATGATTTGTCAGCGATGCATCATTTGTGAGACATGTTATTGTACATTTGTAGTTAGAAACACGTACAATGATTTCTTTTAACCTGATTATGCATTCTTGTAAGAATTATTTTCATTTATACAATCCATCTAGTCAAATTAGTTTTATAATTACCATTGGTACATCGTACTAGTGCACACATACTGTAAATTTCAAATTTTTGCATTTACTGGATGTGACTGTAATAAGGCAACATTTATTGAGTGTTGAGTAATAAATATTTGCAGAAGTTCTGTTAAAATTTTACATTTTACGCAGGTTTACTATGCAACAATTACTATGTTTTTTTATATACAAATACATTTTTTGGATCAATAATGATACATTTGTGAAATTGTTAAAACTCTTAAGGGTAAATTTACTAAGCTACCGTGTTTCAGTCGATTTTGTCGAAGATCAATCTCGGCTGACATCGGCCGCTTAAGACAGCAATTTTTTTTAAATAAATTCCGTTATTTACTAGTGATGTGCACCGGACATTTTTCGGGTTTTGTGTTTTGGTTTTGGATTCGGTTCCGCGGCCGTGTTTTGGATTCGGACGCGTTTTGGCAAAACCTCACCGAAATTTTTTTGTCGGATTCGGGTGTGTTTTGGATTTGGGTGTTTTTTTCAAAAATACCTAAAAAACAGCTTAAATCATAGAATTTAGGGGTCATTTTGATCCAATAGTATTATTAACCTTAATTACCATAATTTCCACTCATTTCCAGTCTATTCTGAACACCTCACAATATTATTTTTAGTCCTACAATTTGCACCGAGGTCGCTGGATGACTAAGAAAGCGACACAAGTGGCCGACACAAACACCTGGCCCATCTAGGAGTGGCACTGCAGTGTCAGACAGGATGGCACTTCAAAAAAATTGTCCCCAAACAGCACATGATGCAAAGAAAAATGAAAGAAAAAAGAGGTGCAAGATGGAATTGTCCTTGGGCCCTCCCACCCACCCTTATGTTGTATAAACAGGACATGCACACTTTAACGAACCCATCATTTCAGCGACAGGGTCTGCCACACAACTGTGACTGAAATGACTGGTTGGTTTGGGCCCCCACCAAAAAAAGAAGCAATCAATCTCTCCTTGCACAAACTGGCTCTACAGAGGCAAGATGTCCACCTCATCATCATCCTCCGATTCCTCACCCCTTTCACTGTGTACATCCCCCTCCTCACAGATTATTAATTCGTCCCCACTGGAATCCACCATCTCAGGTCCCCGTGTACTTTCTGGAGGCAATTGCTGCTGGTGAATGTCTCCACGGAGGAATTGATTATAATTCATTTTGATGAACATCATCTTCTCCACATTTTCTGGAAGTAACCTCGTACGCCGATTGCTGACAAGGTGAGCGGCTGCACTAAACACTCTTTCGGAGTACACACTGGAGGGAGGGCAACTTAGGTAGAATAAAGCCAGTTTGTGCAAGGGCCTCCAAATTGCCTCTTTTTCCTGCCAGTATACGTACTTGGATGCGGTCACTCATATAATCCTCCACCATTCTTTCCATGGTGAGAGAATCATATGCAGTGACAGTAGACGACATGTCAGTAATCATTGGCAGGTCCTTCAGTCCGGACCAGATGTCAGCACTCGCTCCAGACTGCCCTGCATCACCGCCAGCGGGTGGGCTCGGAATTCTTAGCCTTTTCCTCGCACCCCCAGTTGCGGGAGAATGTGAAGGAGGAGATGTTGACGGGTCACGTTCCGCTTGACTTGACAATTTTCTCACCAGCAGGTCTTTGAACCTCTGCAGACTTGTGTCTGCCGGAAAGAGAGATACAACGTAGGTTTTAAATCTAGGATCGAGCACGGTGGCCAAAATGTAGTGCTCTGATTTCAACAGATTGACCACCCGTGAATCCTGGTTAAGCGAATTAAGGGCTCCATCCACAAGTCCCACATGCCTAGCAGAATCGCTCTGTTTTAGCTCCTCCTTCAATGTCTCCAGCTTCTTCTGCAAAAGCCTGATGAGGGGAATGACCTGACTCAGGCTGGCAGTGTCTGAACTGACTTCACGTGTGGCAAGTTCAAAGGGTTGCAGAACCTTGCACAACGTTGAAATCATTCTCCATTGCGCTTAAGTCAGGTACATTCCCCCTCCTTTGCCTATATCGTGGGCAGATGTATAGGCTTGAATGGCCTTTTGCTGCTCCTCCATCCTCTGAAGCATATAGAGGGTTGAATTCCACCTCGTTACCACCTCTTGCTTCAGATGATGGCAGGGCAGGTTCAGGAATGTTTGGTGGTGCACCAGTCTTCTGTACGCGGTGCCTGAATGCCGAAAGTGGCCCGCAATTCTTCGGGCCACCGACAGCATCTCTTGCAGGCCCCTGTCGTTTTTTAAATAATTCTGCACCACCAAATTCAATGTATGTGCAAAACATGGGTCGTGCTGAAATTTGCCCAGATGTAATGCACGGACAATATTGCTGGCGTTGTCCGATGTCACAAATCCCCAGGAGAGTCCAATTGGGGTAAGCCATTCTGCGATGATCTTCCTCAGTTCCCGTAAGAGGTTGTCAGCTGTGTGCCTCTTATGGAAAGCGGTGATACAAAGCGTAGCCTGCCTAGGAACGAGTTGCCGTTTGCGAGATGCTGCTACTGGTGCCGCCGCTGCTGTTATTGCTGCGGGAGGCAATACATCTACCTAGTGGGCTGTCACAGTCATATAGTCCTGAGTCTGCCCTGCTCCACTTGTCCACATGTCTGTGGTTAAGTGGACATTGGGTACAACTGCATTCTTTAGGACACTGGTGACTCTTTTTCTGAGGTCTGTGTACATTTTCGGTATCGCCTGCCTAGAGAAATGGAACCTAGATGGTATTTGGTACCGGGGACACAGTACCTCAATCAAGTCTATAGTTGCCTCTGAATTAACGATGGATACCGGAACCACGTTTCTCACCGCCCAGGCTGCCAAGGCCTGAGTTATCTGCTTTGCAGCAGGATGACTGCTGTGATATTTCATCTTCCTCGCAAAGGACTGTTGGACAGTCAATTGCTTACTGGAAGTAGTACAAGTGGTCTTCCGACTTCCCCTCTGGGATGACGATCGACTCCCAGCAGCAACGACAGCAGTGCCAGCAGCAGTAGGCGTTACACTCAAGGATGCATCGGAGGAATCCCAGGCAGGAGAGGACTCGTCAGACTTGACAGTGACATGGCCTGCAGGACTATTGGCTTTCCTGGGTAAGGAGGAAATTGACACTGAGGGAGTTGGTGGTGTGGTTTGCAGGAGCTTGGTTACAAGAGGAAGGGATTTAGTGGTCAGTGGACTGCTTCCGCTGTCACCCAAAGTTTTTGAACTTGTCACTGACTTATGATGAATGCGCTGCAGGTGACGTATAAGGGAGATGTTCCGAGGTGGTTAACGTCCTTACCCCTACTTATTACAGCTTGACAAAGGCAACACACGGCTTGACACCTGTTGTCCGCATTTGTGTTGAAATAATTCCACACCGAAGAGCTGATTTTTTTTGTATTTTGACCAGGCATGTCACTGGCCATATTCGTCCCACGGACAACAGGTGTCTCCCCGCGTGCCTGACTTAAACAAACCACCTCACCATCAGAATCCTCCTTGTCAATTTCCTCCCCAGCGCCAGCAACACCCATATCCTCATCCTGGTGTACTTCAACAGTGACATCTTCAATTTGACTATCAGGAACTGGACTGCGGGTGCTCCTTCCAGCACTTGCAGGGGGCGTGCAAATGGTGGAAGGCGCAAGCTCTTCCCGTCCAGTGTTGGGAAGGTCAGGCATCGCAACCGACACAATTGGACTCTCCTTGTGGATTTGTTATTTAGAAGAACGCACAGTTCTTTGCTGTGCTTTTGCCAGCTTAAGTCTTTTCATTTTTCTAGTGAGAGGATGAGTGCTTCCATCCTCATGTGAAGCTGAACCACTAGCCATGAACATAGGCCAGGGCCTCAGTCGTTCCTTGCCACTCCGTGTCGTAAATGGCATATTGGCAAGTTTACGCTTCTCCTCAGACGATTTTAATTTTGATTTTTGGGTCATTTTACTGAACTTTTGTTTTTTGGATTTTACATGCTCTCTACTATGACATTGGGCATCGGCCTTGGCAGACGACGTTGATGGCATTTTATTGTCTCGGCCATGACTAGTGGCAGCAGCTTCAGCACGAGGTGGAAGTGGATCTTGATCTTTCCCTATTTTAACCTCCACGTTTTTGTTCTCCATTTTTTAATGTGTGGAATTATATGCCAGTATCAATAGCAATGGCCTACTACTATATTTACTGTGCACAACTGAAATGCACCACAGGTATGGATGGATAGTATACTTGACGACACAGAGGTAGGTACAGCAGTGGCCTACCGTACTGCTATATATAGTATACTGGTGGTCACTGTGTCAGCAAACTGCAAAACTAAAATGCACCACAGGTATAGAATGTAGATGGATAGTATACTTAATGGATGACGACACAGAGGTAGGTACAGCAGTGGCCTACCGTACTGCTATATATAGTATACTGGTGGTCACTGTGTCAGCAAACTGCAAAACTAAAATGCACCACAGGTATAGAATGTAGATGGATAGTATACTTAATGGATGACGACACAGAGGTAGGTACAGCAGTGGCCTACCGTACTGCTATATATAGTATACTGGTGGTCACTGTGTCAGCAAACTGCAAAACTAAAATGCACCACAGGTATAGAATGTAGATGGATAGTATACTTAATGAATGATGACACTGAGGTAGGTACAGCAGTGGCCTACCATACTGCTATATATAGTATACTGGTGGTCACTGTGTCAGCAAACTGCAAAACTAAAATGCACCACAGGTATAGAATGTAGATGGATAGTATACTTAATGAATGACGACACAGAGGTAGGTACAGCAGTGGCCTACCGTACTGCTATATATAGTATACTGGTGGTCACTGTGTCAGCAAACTGCAAAACTAAAATGCACCACAGGTATAGAATGTAGATGGATAGTATACTTAATGGATGACGACACAGAGGTAGGTACAGCAGTGGCCTACCGTACTGCTATATATAGTATACTGGTGGTCACTGTGTCAGCAAACTGCAAAACTAAAATGCACCACAGGTATAGAATGTAGATGGATAGTATACTTTATGAATGATGACACAGAGGTAGGCACAGCAGTGGCCTTCCGTATCGTACTGCTATATATAGTATACTGGTGGTCACTGTGTCAGCAAAACTCTACACTGTACTCCTCCTATATAATATTAATTATACTGGTGGTCCCCAGTCCCCACAATAAAGCAGCACACTGAGCACAGATATGGAGTGTTTTTCAGGCAGACAACGTATACTGGTGGTCACTGTCAGCAAAACTCTGCACTGTACTCCTGCTATATAATACAGCTGCTCCCCAGTCCCCACAATTAAGCAGTGTGAGCACAGATATATTATGCAGCACACTGAGCACAGATATGGTATGGAGCGTTTTTTTCAGGCAGAGAACGGATAAAAACTGGTGGTCACTTATCAGCAAAACTCTGCACTGTACTCCTCCTAACAGCTGCTCCCCAGTCCTCCCCACAATTAAGCGATAAAGCAATCAAGTTCAACAATAAACGGAGAGGACGCCAGCCACGTCCTCTCCCTATCATTTCCAACGCATGAGTGAAAGTGGCGGCGACGCGCGGCTGCTTATATAGAATCCGAATCTCGCGAGAATCCGACAGTGGGATGATGACGTTCGGGCGCGCTCGGGTTTGCCGAGCAAGGCGGGAAGGTTCGAACCTGCCTCGGACCCGTGTAAAAAGGGTGAAGTTCGGGGGGGTTCGGTTTCCGAGAAACCGAACCCACTCATCTCTATTATTTACTAAGCATGCATCTTTGTTCAGTTCGAGTTTTACAATGTAGATGTCATTCGTAATGCAGAGCAGTATTTCACAGGGACGTTTTGTGAAACACTACCAAACATGACACAATGAAGCCCGGCTGGATGAGTGAGATCCGTGCAGGGCTTCATTGTGTCAAGTAATGTAACAGTTACATAAAAAAATTATTGCGTGGGGTCCCCCCTCCTAGGCATAACCAGCCCCAGACTCCTTGTGCTGGCCCTGGTTTTTTAAATACCAGGAAAAATTTGCATAGGGGTCCCCCAGTATTTTAAGAACCAGCACTGGGCTCTTGGACTGGTCCTGGTTCCAAAAATACAGGGGAAAAAGGACATAGGGGTCCCCCCATATGTTTTAAACTAGCACCGGGCTCCACTAGTCAAGAAGATAATGCCATAACCGGGGGACAAATTTATATAGGTTCCTGTGGCCATGGCATTACCCCCCAACTAGTCAACCCTGGCTGGGGTTCCCTGGGGGAGAGGGGACCTCCAATAAAGGGGTCCCCCTCCAGGTTTCCAAAGGCCAGGGCTGAAGCCTGGGGCTGTCCCCGACATTCCTGGGCTGTAAATGCCAAGCTGATAGCCATTGTGTAAAAATAAGAATAGATATTGTCTTTTACAATGGAACTACAGGTCCCGGCAAGCCTCCCTCCATGCTGGTACTTGGAGAACCACAAGTATCAGCATGAGGGGCATAGAAGGACCTGATGGTATTTGTAATTCTACAGTAAAAGAAAAATTCTAATAAGGATAAGACACTCACACCTAACTTTAATGAAATATACTTACACACTCACATTTACACTAACATATACTGTACTTACCTACATACCTCATAGCCATTCACATCGACTTGTCGAAATTGAAATCCATAGGATACCTGTAAAAGAAATTGAATACTGATCCAAATCCAGTTTAGATTGGTCCCTTCATTCCATCCAGAGGTTAAAAAAAACAAACAATCCGAAACAGACATGTATGATCACATACACTTATAGTTTGCAACTGCTGGCCTCCATATGACTAATGTCACTAGAGGGACCCGGCAGCCAATGAAGAGCAGCTTCCATAGCAAGAGCTACCTGATTTTGGCCCCCCAGGGCTCTGCCTATCACAGTTTGCCCACAGGAATAAATGGAGCCGCTCTGCTCTATTCATTTGTAAGGTTGCTTAATTGAAAAAAAACACAGGGGTCATCCCCAATTGACCTTGTGGTCCCCCCTTTAATGACAAGGTCAGTTGGGGATGGCTTAAACCCAAAACAAGATGATGTAAAACCAAAACCCTAACAAAGGAGTCTACACACATCTTTAGTAACAAATCGAGTCCCAATGTCCTCTCATTTTCATCCTAAATGTAGACACAAATAATTTTAACAGAATATAAGCAAAAAACGGAAAAGGTTAAAGTAATGCGGTGGTTAAAAAGTGTTAGCAAGAGAGAGTTTAAAATAATAATTTTACTCTTTTCACTATACATACTACAGTATATTACATCACAGATATACAATGCAGTTAAAGTACAGTAATTGTTCTATAGCACCAACTTAGAATATGAGCATATACACTGTCCTGTATCTATAAATGTTACAGATCAATAGGTAAATTTACATACAATACAATATACTGCAGAGACAATTTTATCTGGTTAGCACAGGAAAGTAGGTATAAATGGTCATACTATTGGTAGTAGGGATGGACATCGAAACCATCGATGTTTTTCATTTGATGTTAGTGTTTTTACCATTCGATAGCAGCATTCTGACGTTTGTTGCCAATAAATGGCAATCGTTTGATGGTAAACGTTTGATGGTGTTCCGATGTGGTCCTGCCCCCAGTACCATCCCCGGCCGCTTACACTTAAGAGGTTTTACAAATGAACAAATCATATGAATTTGTTTGCTATCAAATTCTTTTAATGCAATGGTTAGTTAGAGTAGAAGAAATGCCATAATTTGATGGTGGGCTTCTGATGTCCATCCCTAATTGGTAGAACCAGCTGACTAATACAAATATTTAAACTACATACTGTAAGTGATGAGATGCATATAATATAAAAATACACAGGATTTCATTAGTTGTTCATAATATCTAAATGAGCCTTACAATCCAATTTATTTGTCTGTATGCTATCTTTTTTTATGTTATATTTATGTTAAAAGAAAAAAAAATTAGGTATTTCCATCTCACCAAGGTGTTTATCTAATCTGTGGAGCTGGCATAAAACTGCTTCACCATGATTGCATTGTGACATGCTGACTGTTAGACACTATAAAATCTAGGAGTGGCACTGCAGTTGCAGACAGGATGGCACTTAAAAAAAATAGGCCCCAAACAGCACATCATGTAAATAAGTAAAAGAGGTGCAATGAGGTAGCTGTATGACTAAGCTAAGCGACACAAGTAGTGATGTGCACCGGGTTTTGTGTTTTGGTTTTGGATTCAATTCCGCGGCTGTGTTTTGGATTCGGACGCGTTTTGGCAAAACCTCCCTGAAAATTTTTTGTCGGATTCGGGTGTGTTTTGGATTCGTTTTTTTTTTACAAAAAACCCTCAAAAACAGCTTAAATCATAGAATTTGGGGGTCATTTTGATCCCATAGTATTATTAAACTCAATAACCATCATTTCCACTCATTTTCAGTCTATTCTGAACACCCCATACCTCACAATATTATTTTTAGTCCTAAAATTTGCACCGAGGTCGCTGGATGACTAAGCTAAGCGACCCAAGTGGCCGACACAAACACCTGGCCCATCTAGGAGTGGCACTGCAGTGTCAGACAGGATGGCCGATTTAAAAAAATAGACCCCAAACCGCACATGATGCAAAGAAAAAAAGAGGTGCACCAAGGTCACTGGATGGCTAAGCTAAGCGACCCGAGTGGCCGACACATACACCTGGCCCATCTAGGAGTGGCACTGCAGTGTCAGACAGGATGGTCGATTTAAAAAATAGTCCCCAATCAGCACATGATGCAAAGAAAAAAAGAGGTGCACCAAGGTCGCTGGATGGCTAAGCTAAGCGACCCAAGTGGCCGACACATACACCTGGCCCATCTAGGAGTGGCACTGCAGTGTCAGACAGGATGGCCAATTTAAAAAATAGTCCCCAAACAGCACATGATGCAAAGAAAAAAAGAGGTGCACCAAGGTCGCTGGATGGCTAAGCTAAGCGACCCAAGTGGCCGACACAAACACCTGGCCCATCTAGGAGTGGCACTGCAGTGTCAGACAGGATGGTTGATTTAAAAAATAGTACCCAAACAGCACATGATGCAAAAAAAAAGAGGTGCACCAAGGTCGCTGGATGGCTAAGCTAAGCGACCCAAGTGGCCGACACAAACACCTGGCCCATCTAGCAGTGGCACTGCAGTGTCAGACAGGATGGCCGATTTAAAAAATAGTCCCCAAACAGCACATGATGCAAAGAAAAAAGAGGTGCACCAAGGTCGCTGGATGGCTAAGCTAAACGACCCAAGTGTCCGACACAAACACCTGGCCCATCTAGGAGTGGCACTGCAGTGTCAGACAGGATGGCCGATTTAAAGAATAGTCCCCAAACAGCACATGATGCAAAGAAAAAAAGAGGTGCACCAAGGTCGCTGGATGGCTAAGCTAAGCGACCCAAGTGACCGACACAAACACCTGGCCCACCTAGGTGTGGCACTGCAGTTTTATAGCGAGAGGATGAGTGCTTCCATCCTCATGTGAATCTGAACCACTAGCCGTGAACATAGGCCAGGGCCTCAGCCGTTCCTTGCCACTCCGTGTCGTAAATGGCATATTGGCAAGTTTACTCTTCTCATCAGATGCTTTTAATTTTGATTTTCGGGTCATTTTACTGAACTTTTGTAGTATACTTGACGACACAGAGGTAGAGCAATGGACTACTGTACCGTACTGCTATATATATACTGGTGGTCAGCAAAATTCTGCACTGTCCTCCTACTATATAATACTGCGCACAACTAAAATGCACCACAGGTATGGATGGATAGTATACTTGACGACACAGAGGTAGGTAGAGCAGTGGCCTACTGTACCGTACTGCTATATATTATATACTGGTGGTCAGCAAAATGATGCACTGTCCTCCTACTATATCATACTGCGCACAACTAAAATGCACCACAGGTATGGATGGATAGTATACTTGACAACACAGAGGTAGGTAGTGCAGTGGCCTACTGTACCGTACTGCTATATATTATATACTGGTGGTCAGCAAAATTCTGCACTGTCCTCCTACTATATAATACTGTGTACTACTAAAATGCACCACAGGTATGGATGTATAGTATACTTGACGACACAGAGGTAGGTAGAGCAGTGGCCTACTGTACCGTACTGCTATATATTATATACTGGTGGTCAGCAAAATTCTATACTGTCCCCCTACTATATAATACTGCGCACAACTAAAATGCACCACAAGTATGGATGGATAGTATACTTGACGACACAGAGGTAGGTAGAGCAGTGGCCTACTGTACCGTACTACTATATATTATATACTGGTGGTCAGCAAAATTCTGCACTGTCCTCCTACTATATAATACTGCGCACAACTAAAATGCACCACAGGTATGGATGGATAGTATACTTGACGACACAGAGGTAGGTAGAGCAGTGGACTACTGTACCGTACTACTATATATTATATACTGGTGATCAGCAAAATTCTGCACTGTCCTCCTACTATATAATACTGTGCACAACTAAAATGCACCACAGGTATGGATGGATAGTATACTTGACGACACAGAGGTAGGTAGAGCAGTGGACTACTGTACCGTACTGCTATATAATATTGGTGGTCACTGGTCAGCAAAATTCTGCACTGTCCTCCTATACTACAATGCAGCACAGATATGGAGCATTTTTCATGCAGAGAACATAGATATTTTCAGCACACTGAGCACAGATATTTGCAGCACACTGAGCACAGATATTTGCAGCACACTGAGCACAGATATTTTCAGCACACTGAGCACAGAAACTGAGAGAACCCTGCACGTCCTCTCCCTATCATCTCCAATGCGCGAGTGAAAATGGCGGCGACGCGCAGCTCCTTATATAGAATACGAATCTCGTGAGAATCCGACAGCGGGATGATGACGTTCGGGGGTGCTCGGGTTAACCGAGCAAGGCGGGAGGATCCGAGTCTGCCTCGGAACCGTGTAAAATGGGTGAAGTTCGGGGGGGTTCGGATTCCGAGAAACCGAACCCGAACTAGACACAAATGTGCGGCACAAACACCTGTCCCATCTAGGAGTGGCACTGCCATGGCAGACAGTATGGCACTTTAAAAAAATAGGCTCCAAACAGCACATGATGCAAAGAAGAAAAATAGGTACAAGATGGAATTGTCCTTGGGCCCTCCCACCCACCCTTATGTTGCATAAACAGGACATGCAAACCAGTAATTTCAGCGACAGGATCTGCTACACGACTGTGGCCGAAATTAGTGGTTTGTTTGGGCCCCCACGAAAAAAGATGTTAATCTTTCCTTGCAAAAATTGGCTCTACAGAGGCAAGATGACCTCATCCTCATCCTCCAATTCCTCACCCCTTTCACTGTGTACATCCTCCTCCTCACAGAGTATTAATTCGTCCACCATCACAGGTCCCTGTGTACTTTCTGGAGGCAATTGCTGGTCAAGGTCTTCCCGGAGGAATTTATAATTCATTTTGATGAACATCATCCTCTCCACATTTTGTGGAAGTAACCTCCTACGCCAATCGCTGATTAGGTTACTGGCTGCAATAAACACTCTTTCAGAGTACACACTGGAGGGGGAGCAACATAGGTAAAATAAAGCCAGTTTGTGCAAGGGCATCCAAATTGCCTCTTTTTCCTGCCATTATATCTTCGGACTGTCTGACATGCCTACTTGGATGCTGTTACTCATATAATCGTCCACCATTCTTTCAATTGTGACAGAAACATATGCAGTGACAATAGACATGTCAGTAATCATTGGCAGGTCCTTCAGTCCGGACCAGATGTCAGCACATGCTCCTGACTGCCCTGCATCACTGCCAGCGGGTGGGCTAGGAAATCTCATCCTTTTTCTCGCAGCCCCAGTTAAGGCGAGAAAGTGAAGGAGGAGCTGTTGACGGGTCATGTTCGGCTTGAGTTGACAATTTTCTCACCAGCAGGTCTTTGAATCTCTGCAGACTTGTGTTTGCCGGAAAGAGAGATACAATGTTGGCTTTACACCTAGGATCGGGCACAGTGGCCAAAATGTAGTGCTCTGATTTCAGATTCACCACCCTTGAATCCTGGCAAAGTGAATGAAGGGCTCCATCCACAAGTACCACATACTTTGCGGAATCGCTCCATCTTAGCTCCTCCTTCAATTTCTCCAGCTGCTTCTGCAAAAGCCTGATGAGCGGAATGACCTGACTCAAGCTGGCAGTGTCTAAACTGACTTCACGTGTGGCAAGTTTGAAGGGTTGGAGAACCTTGCACAAGACGGAAATCATTCTCCACTGCGCTTGAGTCAGGTGTATTCCCCCTCCATTGCCTATATCGTAGGTGGATGCATAGGCTTGAATGGCCTTTTATTGCTCCTCCATCCTCTGAAGCATATACAGTAGAGTGTTTAATTTCACCTCATTACCACCTGTTGCTTCAGGTGATGGTAGGGCAGGTTCAGGTGTGTTTGCTGGCACTTCAGTCTCCGGCACGCGGTGGCTGAATGCTGAAAGGGGCCCACAATTTTTCCTGACAGCATCTCCTGAATCCCCCTGTCATTTTTCAAAAAATTCTGCACCACCAAATGAATTGTATGTGCAAAACATGGGACGTGCTGGAATTTTCCTACATGTAATGCACACACAATATTGGTGACATTGTCCGATATCACAAATCCCCAGGAGAGTCTAATTGGGGTAAGCCATTGTGCAATTATGTCCCTCAGTTTCCGTAAGAGGTTGTCAGCTGTGTGCCTATTATGGAAAGTGGTGATACATAGCATAGGAATGAGTTGGCGTTTGTGAGATGCTGCTACTGGTGCCGCTGCTGTTGTTGCTGCGGGAGGCCATACATCTACCCAGTGGGCTGTCACAGTCATATAGGGCCTAATTCTGAGTTTATCGCAGCAGCAACTTTGTTAGCAGTTGGGCAAAACCATGTGCACTGCAGATATAACATGTGCAGAGAGAGTTAGATTTGGGTGGGGTGTATTCAAACTGAAATCTAAATTGCAGTGTAAATATAAAGCAGCCAGTATTTACCCTGCACAGAAACAAAATAACCCACCCAAATCTAACTCTCTCTGCACATGTTATATCTGCCCCCCCCTGCAGTGCACATGGTTTTGCCCAATTGCTAACAAAGTTGCTTCTGCGATCAACTCAGAATTACCCCCATAGTCCTTAGTCTGCCCTGTTCCACTTGTCCATATGTCCGTGGTTAAGTGGACAGTGGGTACAACTGCATTTTTTAGGACACTGAGGACACTTTTTCTGACGTCTCTGTACATTCTCAGTATCGCCTGCCTAGTGAAGTAGAACCTAGATGGGATTTGATACCGGGGACACAGTACCTCAAACAATTCTCTAAGTCCCACTGAACTAATGGCGGATACCGGATGCACGTCTAACACCAACATAGCTGTCAAGGCCTCAGTTATCCGCTTTGCAAAAGGATGACTGCAGTCATATTTTCATCTTCCTCACAAAGGACTGTTGGACAGTCAATTGCTTAGTTGAAGTAGTTTAAGTGGTCTTCCAACTTCCCCTCTGGGATGATGATCGACTCCCAGCAGCAACTACAGCAGCGGCAGCAACAGGACGCGAACCACTCAAGTATCCTACGGAGGAATCCCGGTTAGAAGAGGACTCCTCAGTCTTGCCAGTGACATGGCCTGCAGGACTACTGACATTCCTGACTGAGGAGGAAGTTGATGTTGAGGGAGTTGGTGGTGTGGCTTGCAGGAGCTTGGTACAAGAAGAAGGTATTTAGGTGTCAGTGGACTGCTTACGCTCTTACCCAAAGTTTCACAACTTGACACTGACTTCTGATGAATGCTCAGGTGACGTGTAAGGGAGGATGTTCCTAGGTGGTTAACATCCTCATCACTACTTATTACAGATTGACAGAGGCAACACACGGCTTGACACCTGTTGTCCGGATTTGTGGAGAAATAATTCCACACCGAAGATGTGGCTTTTTTGGTATTTTGCCCAGGCATCACAATGGGCTTATTCATCCCAGGGACAACAGATGTCTCCCCCGGTGCAAGATTTAAAAAACCACATCACCATCAGAATCCTCATCGTCAACTTCCTCCTCAGCGCCAGCAACACCCATATCCTCAGTACTTCAACAGTGACATCTTCAATTTGAATATCAGAAACTGGATTGTGGGTGCTCTTTCCAGCACTTGCAGAGGGTGTGCAAATGTTGGAAGGAGCCACCTCTTCCCGTCCTGAGTTGAGAAGGTCAGGCATCGCAACCGCCGACACACTTGGACTCTCCTTGGGGATTTGTTATACCATCTTAGAATGCACAGTACTTTGCTGTGCTTTTTAAAGCTTGACTCATCATTTTTCTAGTGGGAGGATGAGGGCTACCATCGTCATGTGAAGCTGAACCACTAGTCATGAATTTAGGACAGGGTCTTAGCCGTTCCTTGCCACTCCGTGTCGTAAATGGCATATTGGCAAGTTTACTTTTCTCCTCAGACCATTTAAATTTATTTTTGGTGGTCTTTTTACTGAACTTTGGATTTTTGGAATTTACATGCCCTCTACTATCACACTGGCATCGGCATTGGCAGACAACGTTGATGGCATTTATTCGTCTATGTCATGACTAGTGGCAGCAGCTTCAGCACTAGGAGGAAGTGGTTCTTGATCTTTCCCTATTTTGTCCGCCAAATTTTTGTACTCCAATATCTTTCTGTAGTTATATAACAATATGCGGTACAGGAGAGTGTACCTCTACACCACACAGGGCAAACCCTGTGAAAATTATTTGGATTAATTATTAATAATATACAGCAAAGGAGAGCACCACTGAAATTATATGGCAGCACCACTGGACACGATTTATACGGAATTATATGGATTTATATGGAATTATACAGCAGGATCACTGGATTTATACGCCAGTACCACTGGAATTGTATGGCAGGATCACTGTAATTATATGGCAGGATCACTGTACTTATACACCAGTACCACTGGAATTATACATCAGGATCACTGGAATTATACTGCAGTACCACTGGACTTATACGGCAGTACCAGTGAACTGGATTTATATGCTGGTACCACTGGAATTATATGGCGGGATCACTGGAATTATACGGCAAGATCACTGGATTTGTACGCCAGTTCCACTGGAATTATACGGCAGTACCACTGGACTTATATGGCAGTACCAGTGGACTGTACTTATATGCCAGTATCACTGGAATTATATGGCAAGATCACTGTAATTATATGACATGATCAGTGTACTTATACGCCAGTACCACTGGAATTATACAGCAGGATCACAGGAATTATATGGCAGTATCACTCTACTTATGCGCCAGTACCACTGAAATTAAACAGCAGGATCACTGGAATTATACAGCAGTACCACTACAATTATACGGAAGGATCACTGGAATTATATGGCAGGATCACTGGATTTATACGCCAGTACCACTGGAATTATACGGCAGGATCAATGGAATTATACGGCAGGATTACAGGATTTATATGCCAGTACCACTGGATTTATACGGCAGTACCAGTGGACATATACAGCTTTATCACTGGCCTGGATTTATAAGCCAGTACCACTGGAATTATACGGCAAGATCACTGGAATTATACGCCAGTACCACTGGAATTATACGGCAGTACCACTGCACTTATACGGCAGTACCACTGGACTGGACGCAAGTAACACTGGATTTATGCGGCAGGATCACTGAAGTTATATGGTAAGATAACTGGATGTATATGCCAGTACCACTGGACTTATATGGCAATACCACTGGACTCAATTTATATGCCAGTACTACTGGAATTATACGGCAGGATCACTGGATTTATACTCTAGTACCACTGTAATTATACGGCAGGATCACTGTAATTATATGGCAGGATCACTGGATTTATACACCAGTAACACTGGAATTATACAACAGGATCCCTGGAATTATACGGCAGGATCACTGGGCTTATACGCCATTACCACTGGATTTATACATCAGGATCACTGTAATTATACGGCAGGATCAAAGGACTTATAGATCAGTACCATTGCACTTATATGGCAGTACCAGTGGACATATACAGCAGTATCACTGGACTGCATTTTTACGCCAGTATCACTGGAATTATATGGCAGGATCACTGTATTTATATGCCAGTACCACTGGAATTATATGGCAGTACCACTGGAATTATACGGCAGTACCACTGGACTGGATTTATACTCCAGTACCACTAAAATTATACGGCAGGATCACTGGAATTATACGGCATGATCACTGTACTTTTACACCAGTACCACTGTAATTATACGGCAGGATCACTGTAAATATACACCAGTACCACTGGAATTATACAGCAGGATCACAGGCATTATATGGCAGGATCACTGTACTTATACGCCAGTACTACTGGTATTATACAGCAGGATCACTGGAATTATAATGCAGTACCGCTGGATTTATACGCCAGTACCACTGGAATTATACGGAAGGATCACTGAAATTATACAGCAGGATCACTGGACTTATACGCCAGTACCACTGGACTGGATTTATACGCCAGTACCACTGGACTGGATTTATAAGCCAGTACCACTGGAATTATATGGCAGGATCACTGGAATTATACGGCAGGATCACAGGACTTATACACCAGTTCCACTGGACTAATATGGCAGTACCAGTGGACATATACGGCAGTATCACTAGACTGCATTTATACACCAGTACCACTGGAATTATACGGCAGGATCACTGGACTTCTGCACCAGTACCACTTGAATTATATGGCAGTAACACTGGACTTATACGGCAGTACCACTGGACTGGACTTATACGCCAGTACCCCTAAAATTATACGGCAGGATCACTGGAATTATATGGCATGATCACTGTACTTATACGCCATTACCACTGGAATTATATGCCAGTACCACTGAAATTATACGGCAGTACCACTGCACTTATACGGCAGTACCACTGGACTGGATTTATATGCAAGTACCACTGAAATTATACATCAGGATCACTGGAGTTATATGGCAAGGTCATTGGATTTATATGCCAGTACCACTGGACTTATACGGCAGTACCACTGGACTCAATTTATATGCCAGTTCTACTGGAATTATACGGCAGGTTAATGGATTTATACTCCAGTACCACTGTAATTATACAGCAGGATCATTGTAATTATATGGCAGGATCCCTGGAATTATACGGCAGGAACACTGGATTTATACGTCAGGATCATTGGATTTATACGGCAGGATCAAAGGACTTATACATCAGTACCACTGGACTTATATGGCAGTACCAGTGGACAAATATGGTAGTATCACTGGTCTGCATTTATACGCCAGTACCACTGGAAGTACATGGCAGTACCACTGGAATTATACGGCAGTACCACTGGATTGTATTTATACTCCAGTACCACTAAAATTATATGGCAGGATCACTGGAATTATACGACAGGATCACTGTACTTTTACACAAGTACCACTGGAATTATACGGCAGGATCCCTGTAATTAAACAGCAGGATTACTGTACTTATACGCCAGTACCACTGCAATTATACGGCAGGATCACTGGAATAATAAAGCAGTACAGCTGGACTTATACGCCAGTATCACTGGCATTAAACAGAAGGATCACTGAAATTATACAGCAGGATCACTGAATTTATACGACAGAACCACTGGAATTATACGCCAGGATCACTGGAATTATACTGCAGTACCACTGGACTTATACGGCAGTACCACTGGACTGTATTTATACACTAGTACCACTGAACTGGATTTATACGCCAATACCACTGGAATGATATGGCAGGATCACTGGAATTATACGGCAGGATCACAGGACTTATACAACAGTACCACTGGACTTATATGGCAGTACTAGTGGACATATACGGCAGTATCACTGGACTGCATTTATACACCAGTACCACAGGAATTATACGGCAGAATCACTGGACTTCTACGCCAGTACCACTTGAATTATATGGCAGTACCACTGGATTTATATGGCAGTACCACTGGACTGGACTTATACGCCAGTACCCCTAAAATTATACGGCAGGATCACTGGAATTATACGGCATGATCGCTGTACTTATACACCAGTACCACTGGAATTATACGGCTGGATCACTGTATTTATACAGCAGGATCACTGAATTTATACACCAGTACCACTGGAATTATACAGCAGGATCACAGGAATTATACGGCAGGATCACTGTACTTATACGCCAGTACCACTGGAATTATACGGCAGGATCACTGGAATTATGTGGCAGTACTGCTGGACTTATACGCCAGTATCATTGGAATTATACCGAAGGATCACTGGAATGATACGGCAGGATCACTGGACTCATACACCAGTACCACTGGAATTATACGGCAGGATCATTGGCATTATACGGCAGGATTGCAGGATTTCTACGCCATTACCACTGAACTTATATGGCAGTACCAGTGGACATATACGGCAGTATCACTGGACTGCATTTATACACCAGTACTACTGGAATTATACGGCAGGATCACTGGACTTCTATGCCAGTACCACTTGAATTATATGGCAGTACCACTGGATTTATATGGCAGTACCACTGGACTGGACTTATACGCCAGTACCCCTAAAATTATACGGCAGGATCACTGGAATTATATGGCATGATCGCTGTACTTATACACCAGTACCACAGGAATTATACGGCTGGGTCACTGTATTTATACAGCAGGATCACTGAATTTATACACCAGTACCACTGGAATTATACAGCAGGATCACAGGAATTATACGACAGGATCACTGTACTTATGCGACAGTACCACTGGAATTATACGGCAGGATCACTGGAATTATATGGCAGTACCGCTGGACTTATACGCCAGTATCACTGGAATTATACTGAAGGATCACTGGAATTATACGGCAGGATCACTGGATTTATACACCAGTAACACTGGAATTATACGGCAGGATCATTGGCATTATACGGCAGGATTACAGGATGTCTACGCCATTACCACTGGATTTATACGTCAGTATCAGTGGACATATATGGCAGTATCACTGGACTGGATTTATACGCCAGTACCACTGGAATTATACGGCAAGATCACTGGACTTATACGCCAGTACCACTGGAATTATACGGCAGTACCACTGCACTTATACGGTTGTACCACTGGACTGGACATATACGCAAGTACCACTGTAATTGTACGGCAGGATCACTGGAGTTATACGCCAGTATCACAGGAATTATATGGCAGGATCACTGGAATTATACGGCAGGATCACAGGATTTATACACCAGTACCACTGGATTTATACGGCAGTACCAGTGGACATATACGGCAGCATCACTGGACATGATTTCTACGTTTGTACCACTGGAAATATACGGCAGGATCACTGGACTTATACGCCAATACCACTGGAATTATATGGCAGTACCACTGGAATTATACGGCAGTACCACTGGACTGGATTTATACTCCAGTACCACTAAAATTATACGGCAGGAACACTGGAATTATACGGCATGATCACTGAATTTATACACCAGTACCACTGTAATTATACAGCAGGATCACTGTAATTATACGGCAGGATCACTGGCCTTATACACCAGTACCACTGGAATTATATAGCAGGATCACAAGCATTATATGGCAGGATCACTGTACTTATACGCAAGTACCACTGGAATTATACGGCAGGATCACTGGAATTATAATTCAGTACCACTGGATTTATACGCCAGTACCACTGGAATTATACGGAAGGATCTCTGAAATTATACAGCAGGATCACTGGATTTATACACCAGTACCACTGGAATTATACACCAGGATCACTAGAATTATACTGCAGCACCACTGGACTTATACATCAGTACCCCTGGACGGATTTATACACCAGTACCACTGGAATTATACGGCAGGATCACTGGACATCTACGCCAGTACCACTTGAATTATATGGCAGTACCACTGGATTTATAAGGCAGTACCACTGGACTGGATTTATACGCCAGTACCCCTAAAATTATACGGCAGGATCACTGGAATTATACGGCATGATCGCTGTACTTATACGCCAGTACCACTGGAATTATACGGCTGGATCACTGTATTTATACAGCAGGATCACTGAACTTATACACCAGTACCACTGGAATTATACAGCAGGATCACAGGCATTATACGTCAGGATCACTGTACTTATACGCCAGTACCACTGCAATTATACAGCAGGACCACAGGAATTATACCGAAGGATCACAGGAATTATACGGCAGGATCACTGGAATTATACGGCAGGATCATTGGCATTATACGGCAGGATTACAGGATTTCTACGCCAGTACCACTGTATTTATACGTCAGTACCAGTGGACATATATGGCAGTATCACTGGACTGGATTTATACGCCAGTACCACTGGAATTATACGGCAAGATCACTGGACTTATACGCCAGTACCACTGGAATTATACGGCAGTACCACTGCACTTATACGGTAGTATCACTGGACTGGACATATACGCAAGTACCACTGGAATTATACGCCAGGATCACTGGAATTATACTGCAGTACCACTGGACTTATACGGCAGTACCACTGGACTGTATTTATACACCAGTACCACTGAACTGGATTAATACGCCAATACCACTGGAATGATATGGCAGGATCACTGGAATTATACGGCAGGATCACAGGATTTATACACCAGTACCACTGGACGTATATGGCAGTACCAGTGGACATATACGGCAGTATCACTGGACTGCATTTTACACCAGTACCACTGGAATTATACGGCAGGATCACTGGACTTCTACGCCAGTACTACTTGAATTATATAGCAGTACCACTGGATTTATATGGCAGTACCACTGGACTGGACTTATATGCCAGTACCCCTAAAATTATACGGCAGGATCACTGGAATTATACGGCATGATCGCTGTACTTATACGCCAGTACCACTGGAATTATACGGCTGGATCACTGTATTTATACAGCAGGATCACTGAATTTATACACCAGTACCACTGGAACTATACAGCAGGATCACAGGAATTATACAGCAGGATCACTGGACTTATACACCAGTACCACTGGAATTATACAGCAGGATCACAGGCATTATACGTCTGGATCACTGTACTTATACGACAGTACCACTGCAATTATACGGCAGGATCACAGGAATTATACAGCAGGATCACGGTACTTATACACCAGTACCACTGGAATTATACAGCAGGATCCCTGTAATTATACAGCAGGATTACTGGACTTATACACCAGTACCACTGGAATTATACAGCAGGATCACAGGCATTATACGTCAGGATCACTGTACTTATACGCCAGTACCACTGCAATTATACGGCAAGATCACTGGAATGGAATTATAACGCAGTACGGCTGAACTTATACGCCAGTACCACTGGCATTAAACGGAAGGATCACTGAAATTATACAGCAGGATCACTGGATTTATACGCCAGTACCACTGGAATTATATGCCAGGATCACTGGAATTATACTGCAGTACCACTGGACTTATACGGCAGTACCACTGGACTGTATTTATACACCAGTACCACTGAACTGGATTTATACGCCAATACCACTGGAATGATATGGCAGGATCACTGGAATTATCGGCAGGAGCACAGGACTTATACACCAGTACCACTGGACTTATATGACAGTACCAGTGGACATATACGGAAGTATCACTGGACTGCATTTAAACACCAATACCACTGGAATTATACGGCAGGATCACTGGACTTCTACGCCAGTACCACTTGAATTATATGGCAGTATCACTGGATTTATATGGCAGTACCACTGGACTGGATTTATACGCAGTACCCCTAAAATTATACGGCAGGATCACTGGAATTATACGGCATGATCGCTGTACTTATACGCCAGTACCACTGGAATTATACGGCTGGATCACTGTATTTATACAGCAGGATCACTGAACTTATACACCAGTACCACTGGAATTATACAACAGGATCACAGGAATTATACGGCAGGATCACTGTACTTAAACGCCAGTACCACTGAAATTATACGGCAGGATCACTGGAATTATTTGGCAGTACCGCTGGATTTATACGCCAGTATCACTGGAATTATACCGAAGGATCACTGGAATTATACGGCAGGATCACTGGAATTATACGGCAGGATCATTGGCATTATACGGCAGGATTACAGGATTTCTACTCCAGTACCACTGGATTTATACGTCAGTACCAGTGGACATATATGGCAGTATCACTGGACTGGATTTATACGCCAGTACCACTGGAATTATACGACAAGATCACTGGATTTATACGCCAGTACCACTGGAATTATACGGCAGGATCATTGGCATTATACGGCAGGATTACAGGATTTCTACTCCAGTACCACTGGATTTATACGTCAGTACCAGTGGACATATATGGCAGTATCACTGGACTGGATTTATACGCCAGTACCACTGGAATTATACGACAAGATCACTGGATTTATACGCCAGTACCACTGGAATTATACGGCAGTACCACTGCACTTATACGGTAGTACCACTGGACTGGACATATACGCAAGTACCACTGGAATTATACGCCAGGATCACTGGAATTATACTGCAGTACCACTGGATTATACGGCAGTACCACTGGACTGTATTTATACACCAGTACCACTGAACTGGATTTATACGCCAATACCACTGGAATGATATGGCAGGATCACTGGAATTATACGGCAGGATCACAGGACTTATACACCAGTACCACTGGACTTATATGGCAGTACCAGTGGACATATATGGTAGTATCACTGGACTGCATTTATACGCCAGTACCACTGGAATTATACGGCAGGATCACTGGACTTCTACGCCAGTACCACTTGAATTATATGGCAGTTTCACTGGATTTATATGGCAGTACCACTGGACTGGACTTATATGCCAGTACCCCTAAAATTATACGGCAGGATCACTGGAATTATACGGCATGATCGCTGTACTTATACGCCAGTACCACAGAAATTATACGGCTGGATCACTGTATTTATACAGCAGGATCACTGAACTTATACACCAGTACCACTGGAACTATACAGCAGGATCACAGGCATTATACAGCAGGATCACTGGACTTATACACCAGTACCACTGGAATTATACAGCAGGATCACAGGCATTATACGTCAGGATCACTGTACTTATACGCCAGTACCACTGCAATTATACCAAAGGATTACTAGAATTATGCGGCAGGATCACTGGAATTATACGGCAGGATCATTGGCATTATACGGCAGGATTACAGGATTTCTACGCCAGTACCACTGGATTTATACGTCAGTACCAGTGGACATATATGGCAGTATCACTGAAATGGATTTATACGCCAGTACCACTGGAATTATACGCCAGGATCACTGGAATAATACTGCAGTACCACTAGACTTATACGGCAGTACCACTGGACTGTATTTATACACCAGTACCACTAAACTGGATTTATACGCCAAAACCACTGGAATGATATGGCAGGATCACTAGAATTATACGGCAGGATCACAGGACTTATACACCAGTACCACTGGACTTTTATGGCAGTACCAGTGGACATATACGGCAGTATCACTGTACTGCATTTAAACACCAATACCACTGGAATTATACGGCAGGGTCACTGGACTTCTACGCCAGTACCACTTGAATTATATGGCAGTACCACTGGATTTATATGGCAGTACCACTGGACTGGATTTATACGCCAGTACCCCTAAAATTATACGGCAGGATCACTGGAATTATACGGCATGATCGCTGTACTTATACACCAGTACCACTGGAATTATACGGCTGGATCACTGTATTTATACAGCAGGATCACTGTATTTATACACCAGTACCACTGGAATTATACAACAGGATCACAGGAATTATACGGCAGGATCACTGTACTTAAACGCCAGTACCACTGAAATTATATGGCAGGATCACTGGAATTATATGGCAGTACCGCTGGATTTATACGCCAGTATCACTGGAATTATACCGAAGGATCACTGGAATTATACGGCAGGATCACTGGAATTATACGGCAGGATCATTGGCATTATACGGCAGGATTACAGGATTTCTACTCCAGTACCACTGGATTTATACGTCAGTACCAGTGGAATTATACGGCAGTATCACTGGACTGGATTTATGCGCCAGTACCACTGGAATTATACGGCAAGATCACTGGACTTATACGCCAGTACCACTGGAATTATACGGCAGTACCACTGCACTTATACGGTAGTACCACTGGACTGGACATATATACGCAAGTACCACTGGAATTATACGACAGGATCACTGGAATTATACTGCAGTACCACTGGATTATACGGCAGTACCACTGGACTGTATTTATACACCAGTACCACTGAACTGGATTTATACGCCAATACCACTGGAATGATATGGCAGGATCACTGGAATTATATGGCAGGATCACAGGACTTATACACCAGTACCACTGGATTTATATGGCAGTACCAGTGGACATATACGGCAGTATCACTGGACTGCATTTATACGCCAGTACCACTGGAATTATACGGCAGGATCACTGGACTTCTACGCCAGAACCACTTGAATTATATGGCAGTACCACTGGATTTATATGGCAGTACCACTGGACTGGACTTTTACGCCAGTACCCCTAAAATTATACGGCAGGATCACTGGAATTATACGGCATGATCGCTGTACTTATACGCCAGTACCACTGTAATTATACGGCTGGATCACTGTATTTATACAGCAGGATCACTGAACTTATACACCAGTACCACTGGAACTATACAGCAGGATCACAGGCATTATACAGCAGGATCACTGGACTTATACGCCAGTACCACTGGAATTATACAGCAGGATCACAGGCATTATACGTCAGGATCACTGTACTTATACGCCAGCACCACTGCAATTATACCGAAGGATTACTGGAATTATGCGGCAGGATCACTGGAATTATAAGGCAGGATCATTGGCATTATACGGCAGGATTACAGGATTTCTACGCCAGTACCACTGGATTTATACGTCAGTACCAGTGGACATATATGGCAGTATCACTGAAATGGATTTATACGCCAGTATCACTGGAATTATACGCCAGGATCACTGGAATAATACTGCAGTACCACTAGACTTATACGGCAGTACCACTGAACTATATTTATACACCAGTACCACTGAACTGGATTTATACGCCAAAACCACTGGAATGATATGGCAGGATCACTAGAATTATACGGCAGGATCACAGGACTTATACACCAGTACCACTGGACTTATATGGCAGTACCAGTGGACATATACGGCAGTATCACTGGACTGCATTTAAACACCAATACCACTGGAATTATACGGCAGGATCACTGGACTTCTACGCCAGTGCCACTTGAATTATATGGCAGTACCACTGGATTTATATGGCAATACCACTGAACTGGATTTATACGCCAGTACCCCTAAAATTATACGGCAGGATCACTGGAATTATACGGCATGATCGCTGTACTTATACGCCAGTACCACTGGAATTATACGGCTGGATCACTGTATTTATACAGCAGGATCACTGTATTTATACACCAGTACCACTGGAATTATACAACAGGATCACAGGAATTATACGGCAGGATCACTATACTTAAACGCCAGTACCACTGAAATTATATGGCAGGATCACTGGAATTATATGGCAGTACCGCTGGATTTATACGCCAGTATCACTGGAATTATACCGAAGGATCACTGGAATTATACGGCAGGATCACTGGAATTATACGGCAGGATCATTGGCATTATACGGCAGGATTACAGGATTTCTACTCCAGTACCACTGGATTTATACGTCAGTACCAGTGGACATATATGGCAGTATCACTGGACTGGATTTATACGCCAGTACCACTGGAATTATACGGCAAGATCACTGGACTTATACGCCAGTACCACTGGAATTATACGGCAGTACCACTGCACTTATACGGTAGTACCACTGGACTGGACATATATGCAAGTACCACTGGAATTATACGACAGGATCACTGGAATTATACTGCAGTACCACTGGATTATACGGCAGTACCACTGGACTGTATTTATACACCAGTACCACTGAACTGGATTTATACGCCAATACCACTGGAATGATACGGCAGGATCACTGGACTCATACACCAGTACCACTGGAATTATACGGCAGGATCATTTGCATTATACGGCAGGATTGCAGGATTTCTACGCCATTACCACTGAACTTATATGGCAGTACCAGTGGACATATACGGCAGTATCACTGGACTGCATTTATACACCAGTACTACTGGAATTATACGGCAGGATCACTGGACTTCTATGCCAGTACCACTTGAATTATATGGCAGTACCACTGGATTTATATGGCAGTACCACTGGACTGGACTTATACGCCAGTACCCCTAAAATTATACGGCAGGATCACTGGAATTATATGGCATGATCGCTGTACTTATACACCAGTACCACAGGAATTATACGGCTGGGTCACTGTATTTATACAGCAGGATCACTGAATTTATACACCAGTACCACTGGAATTATACAGCAGGATCACAGGAATTATACGACAGGATCACTGTACTTATGCGACAGTACCACTGGAATTATACGGCAGGATCACTGGAATTATATGGCAGTACCGCTGGACTTATACGCCAGTATCACTGGAATTATACTGAAGGATCACTGGAATTATACGGCAGGATCACTGGACTTATACACCAGTAACACTGGAATTATACGGCAGGATCATTGGCATTATACGGCAGGATTACAGGATGTCTACGCCATTACCACTGGATTTATACGTCAGTATCAGTGGACATATATGGCATTATCACTGGACTGGATTTATACGCCAGTACCACTGGAATTATATGGCAAGATCACTGGACTTATACGCCAGTACCACTGGAATTATACGGCAGTACCACTGCACTTATACGGTTGTACCACTGGACTGGACATATACGCAAGTACCACTGTAATTGTACGGCAGGATCACTGGAGTTATACGCCAGTATCACAGGAATTATATGGCAGGATCACTGGAATTATACGGCAGGATCACAGGACTTATACACCAGTACCACTGGATTTATACGGCAGTACCAGTGGACATATACGGCAGCATCACTGGACATGATTTCTACGTTTGTACCACTGGAAATATACGGCAGGATCACTGGACTTATACGCCAATACCACTGGAATTATATGGCAGTACCACTGGAATTATACGGCAGTACCACTGGACTGGATTTATACTCCAGTACCACTAAAATTATACGGCAGGAACACTGGAATTATACGGCATGATCACTGAATTTATACACCAGTACCACTGTAATTATACAGCAGGATCACTGTAATTATACGGCAGGATCACTGGCCTTATACACCAGTACCACTGGAATTATACAGCAGGATCACAAGCATTATATGGCAGGATCACTGTACTTATACGCAAGTACCACTGGAATTATACGGCAGGATCACTGGAATTATAATTCAGTACCGCTGGATTTATACGCCAGTACCACTGGAATTATACGGAAGGATCTCTGAAATTATACAGCAGGATCACTGGATTTATACACCAGTACCACTGGAATTATACACCAGGATCACTAGAATTATACTGCAGCACCACTGGACTTATACATCAGTACCCCTGGACGGATTTATACACCAGTACCACTGGAATTATACGGCAGGATCACTGGACATCTACGCCAGTACCACTTGAATTATATGGCAGTACCACTGGACTGGATTTATACGCCAGTACCCCTAAAATTATACGGCAGGATCACTGGAATTATACGGCATGATCGCTGTACTTATACGCCAGTACCACTGGAATTATACGGCTGGATCACTGTATTTATACAGCAGGATCACTGAACTTATACACCAGTACCACTGGAATTATACAGCAGGATCACAGGCATTATACGTCAGGATCACTGTACTTATACGCCAGTACCACTGCAATTATACAGCAGGACCACAGGAATTATACCGAAGGATCACTGGAATTATACGGCAGGATCACTGGAATTATACGGCAGGATCATTGGCATTATACGGCAGGATTACAGGATTTCTACGCCAGTACCACTGTATTTATACGTCAGTACCAGTGGACATATATGGCAGTATCACTGGACTGGATTTATACGCCAGTACCACTGGAATTATACGGCAAGATCACTGGATTTATACGCCAGTACCACTGGAATTATACGGCAGTACCACTGCACTTATACGGTAGTATCACTGGACTGGACATATACGCAAGTACCACTGGAATTATACGCCAGGATCACTGGAATTATACTGCAGTACCACTGGACTTATACGGCAGTACCACTGGACTGTATTTATACACCAGTACCACTGAACTGGATTAATACGCCAATACCACTGGAATGATATGGCAGGATCACTGGAATTATACGGCAGGATCACAGGATTTATACACCAGTACCACTGGACGTATATGGCAGTACCAGTGGACATATACGGCAGTATCACTGGACTGCATTTTACACCAGTACCACTGGAATTATATGGCAGGATCACTGGACTTCTACGCCAGTACTACTTGAATTATATAGCAGTACCACTGGATTTATATGGCAGTACCACTGGACTGGACTTATATGCCAGTACCCCTAAAATTATACGGCAGGATCACTGGAATTATACGGCATGATCGCTGTACTTATACGCCAGTACCACTGGAATTATACGGCTGGATCACTGTATTTATACAGCAGGATCACTGAACTTATACACCAGTACCACTGGAACTATACAGCAGGATCACAGGAGTTATACAGCAGGATCACTGGATTTATACACCAGTACCACTGGAATTATACAGCAGGATCACAGGCATTATACGTCTGGATCACTGTACTTATACGACAGTACCACTGCAATTATACGGCAGGATCACAGGAATTATACAGCAGGATCACGGTACTTATACACCAGTACCACTGGAATTATACAGCAGGATCCCTGTAATTATACAGCAGGATTACTGGACTTATACACCAGTACCACTGGAATTATAGAGCAGGATCACAGGCATTATACGTCAGGATCACTGTACTTATACGCCAGTACCACTGCAATTATACGGCAAGATCACTGGAATGGAATTATAACGCAGTACGGCTGAACTTATACGCCAGTACCACTGGCATTAAACGGAAGGATCACTGAAATTATACAGCAGGATCACTGGATTTATACGCCAGTACCACTGGAATTATGTGCCAGGATCACTGGAATTATACTGCAGTACCACTGGACTTATACGGCAGTACCACTGGACTGTATTTATACACCAGTACCACTGAACTGGATTTATACGCCAATACCACTGGAATGATATGGCAGGATCACTGGAATTATCGGCAGGAGCACAGGACTTATACACCAGTACCACTGGACTTATATGACAGTACCAGTGGACATATACGGAAGTATCACTGGACTGCATTTAAACACCAATACCACTGGAATTATACGGCAGGATCACTGGACTTCTACGCCAGTACCACTTGAATTATATGGCAGTATCACTGGATTTATATGGCAGTACCACTGGACTGGATTTATACGCAGTACCCCTAAAATTATACGTCAGGATCACTGGAATTATACGGCATGATCGCTGTACTTATACGCCAGTACCACTGGAATTATACGGCTGGATCACTGTATTTATACAGCAGGATCACTGAACTTATACACCAGTACCACTGGAATTATACAACAGGATCACAGGAATTATACGGCAGGATCACTGTACTTAAACGCCAGTACCACTGAAATTATACGGCAGGATCACTGGAATTATTTGGCAGTACCGCTGGATTTATACGCCAGTATCACTGGAATTATACCGAAGGATCACTGGAATTATACGGCAGGATCACTGGAATTATACGGCAGGATCATTGGCATTATACGGCAGGATTACAGGATTTCTACTGCAGTACCACTGGATTTATACGTCAGTACCAGTGGACATATATGGCAGTATCACTGGACTGGATTTATACGCCAGTACCACTGGAATTATACGGCAAGATCACTGGATTTATACGCCAGTACCACTGGAATTATACGGCAGTACCACTGCACTTATACGGTAGTACCACTGGACTGGACATATACGCAAGTACCACTGGAATTATACGCCAGGATCACTGGAATTATACTGCAGTACCACTGGATTATACGGCAGTACCACTGGACTGTATTTATACACCAGTACCACTGAACTGGATTTATACGCCAATACCACTGGAATGATATGGCAGGATCACTGGAATTATACGGCAGGATCACAGGACTTATACACCAGTACCACTGGATTTATATGGCAGTACCAGTGGACATATATGGTAGTATCACTGGACTGCATTTATACGCCAGTACCACTGGAATTATACGGCAGGATCACTGGACTTCTACGCCAGTACCACTTGAATTATATGGCAGTTTCACTGGATTTATATGGCAGTACCACTGGACTGGACTTATATGCCAGTACCCCTAAAATTATACGGCAGGATCACTGGAATTATACGGCATGATCGCTGTACTTATACGCCAGTACCACTGAAATTATACGGCTGGATCACTGTATTTATACAGCAGGATCACTGAACTTATACACCAGTACCACTGGAACTATACAGCAGGATCACAGGCATTATACAGCAGGATCACTGGACTTATACACCAGTACCACTGGAATTATACAGCAGGATCACAGGCATTATATGTCAGGATCACTGTACTTATACGCCAGTACCACTGCAATTATACCAAAGGATTACTAGAATTATGCGGCAGGATCACTGGAATTATACGGCAGGATCATTGGCATTATACGGCAGGATTACAGGATTTCTACGCCAGTACCACTGGATTTATACGTCAGTACCAGTGGACATATATGGCAGTATCACTGAAATGGATTTATACGCCAGTACCACTGGAATTATACGCCAGGATCACTGGAATAATACTGCAGTACCACTAGACTTATACGGCAGTACCACTGGACTGTATTTATACACCAGTACCACTAAACTGGATTTATACGCCAAAACCACTGGAATGATATGGCAGGATCACTAGAATTATACGGCAGGATCACAGGACTTATACACCAGTACCACTGGACTTTTATGGCAGTACCAGTGGACATATACGGCAGTATCACTGTACTGCATTTAAACACCAATACCACTGGAATTATACGGCAGGGTCACTGGACTTCTACGCCAGTACCACTTGAATTATATGGCAGTACCACTGGATTTATATGGCAGTACCACTGGACTGGATTTATACGCCAGTACCCCTAAAATTATTCGGCAGGATCACTGGAATTATACGGCATGATCGCTGTACTTATACGCCAGTACCACTGGAATTATACGGCTGGATCACTGTATTTATACAGCAGGATCACTGTATTTATACACCAGTACCACTGGAATTATACAACAGGATCACAGGAATTATACGGCAGGATCACTGTACTTAAACGCCAGTACCACTGAAATTATATGGCAGGATCACTGGAATTATATGGCAGTACCGCTGGATTTATACGCCAGTATCACTGGAATTATACCGAAGGATCACTGGAATTATACGGCAGGATCACTGGAATTATACGGCAGGATCATTGGCATTATACGGCAGGATTACAGGATTTCTACTCCAGTACCACTGGATTTATACGTCAGTACCAGTGGACATATATGGCAGTATCACTGGACTGGATTTATACGCCAGTACCACTGGAATTATACGGCAAGATCACTGGACTTATACGCCAGTACCACTGGAATTATACGGCAGTACCACTGCACTTATACGGTAGTACCACTGGACTGGACATATACGCAAGTACCACTGGAATTATACGACAGGATCACTGGAATTATACTGCAGTACCACTGGATTATACGGCAGTACCACTGGACTGTATTTATACACCAGTACCACTGAACTGGATTTATACGCCAATACCACTGGAATGATATGGCAGGATCACTGGAATTATATGGCAGGATCACAGGACTTATACACCAGTACCACTGGATTTATATGGCAGTACCAGTGGACATATACGGCAGTATCACTGGACTGCATTTATACGCCAGTACCACTGGAATTATACGGCAGGATCACTGGACTTCTACGCCAGAACCACTTGAATTATATGGCAGTACCACTGGATTTATATGGCAGTACCACTGGACTGGACTTTTACGCCAGTACCCCTAAAATTATACGGCAGGATCACTGGAATTATACGGCATGATCGCTGTACTTATACGCCAGTACGACTGTAATTATACGGCTGGATCACTGTATTTATACAGCAGGATCACTGAACTTATACACCAGTACCACTGGAACTATACAGCAGGATCACAGGCATTATACAGCAGGATCACTGGACTTATACGCCAGTACCACTGGAATTATACAGCAGGATCACAGGCATTATACGTCAGGATCACTGTACTTATACGCCAGCACCACTGCAATTATACCGAAGGATTACTGGAATTATGCGGCAGGATCACTGGAATTATAAGGCAGGATCATTGGCATTATACGGCAGGATTACAGGATTTCTACGCCAGTACCACTGGATTTATATTTATACACCAGTACCACTGAACTGGATTTATACGCCAAAACCACTGGAATGATATGGCAGGATCACTAGAATTATATGGCAGGATCACAGGACTTATACACCAGTACCACTGGACTTATATGGCAGTACCAGTGGACATATACGGCAGTATCACTGGACTGCATTTAAACACCAATACCACTGGAATTATACGGCAGGATCACTGGACTTCTACGCCAGTGCCACTTGAATTATATGGCAGTACCACTGGATTTATATGGCAATACCACTGAACTGGATTTATACGCCAGTACCCCTAAAATTATACGGCAGGATCACTGGAATTATACGGCATGATCGCTGTACTTATACGCCAGTACCACTGGAATTATACGGCTGGATCACTGTATTTATACAGCAGGATCACTGTATTTATACACCAGTACCACTGGAATTATACAACAGGATCACAGGAATTATACGGCAGGATCACTGTACTTAAACGCCAGTACCACTGAAATTATATGGCAGGATCACTGGAATTATATGGCAGTATCGCTGGATTTATACGACAGTATCACTGGAATTATACCGAAGGATCACTGGAATTATACGGCAGGATCACTGGAATTATACGGCAGGATCATTGGCATTATACGGCAGGATTACAGGATTTCTACTCCAGTACCACTGGATTTATACGTCAGTACCAGAGGACATATATGGCAGTATCACTGGACTGGATTTATACGCCAGTACCACTGGAATTATACGGCAAGATCACTGGACTTATACGCCAGTACCACTGGAATTATACGGCAGTACCACTGCACTTATACGGTAGTACCACTGGACTGGACATATATGCAAGTACCACTGGAATTATACGACAGGATCACTGGAATTATACTGCAGTACCACTGGATTATACGGCAGTACCACTGGACTGTATTTATACACCAGTACCACTGAACTGGATTTATACGCCAATACCACTGGAATGATACGGCAGGATCACTGGACTCATACACCAGTACCACTGGAATTATACGGCAGGATCATTGGCATTATACGGCAGGATTGCAGGATTTCTACGCCATTACCACTGAACTTCTACGCCAGCAGGATCACTGGACTTCTACGCCAGTGCCACTTGAATTATATGGCAGTACCACTGGATTTATATGGCAGTACCACTGGACTGGACTTATACGCCAGTACCCCTAAAATTATACGGCAGGATCACTGGAATTATATGGCATGATCGCTGTACTTATACACCAGTACCACAGGAATTATACAGCTGGGTCACTGTACTTATACAGCAGGATCACTGAATTTATACACCAGTACCACTGGAATTATACAGCAGGATCACAGGAATTATACGACAGGATCACTGTACTAATGCGACAGTACCACTGGAATTATACGGCAGGATCACTGGAATTATATGGCAGTACCGCTGTACTTATACGCCAGTATCACTGGAATTATACTGAAGGATCACTGGAATTATACGGCAGGATCACTGGACTTATACACCAGTAACACTGGAATTATACGGCAGGATCATTGGCATTATACGGCAGGATTACAGGATGTCTACGCCATTACCACTGGATTTATACGTCAGTATCAGTGGACATATATGGCATTATCACTGGACTGGATTTATACGCCAGTACCACTGGAATTATATGGCAAGATCACTGGACTTATACGCCAGTACCACTGGAATTATACGGCAGTACCACTGCACTTATACGGTTGTACCACTGGACTGGACATATACGCAAGTACCACTGTAATTGTACGGCAGGATCACTGGAGTTATACGCCAGTATCACAGGAATTATATGGCAGGATCACTGGAATTATACGGCAGGATCACAGGATTTATACACCAGTACCACTGGATTTATACGGCAGTACCAGTGGACATACACGGCAGCATCACTGGACATGATTTCTACGTTTGTACCACTGGAAATATACGGCAGGATCACTGGACTTATACGCCAATACCACTGGAATTATATGGCAGTACCACTGGAATTATACGGCAGTACCACTGGACTGGATTTATACTCCAGTACCACTAAAATTATACGGCAGGATCACTGGAATTATACGGCATGATCACTGAATTTATACACCAGTACCACTGTAATTATACAGCAGGATCACTGTAATTATACGGCAGGATCACTGGCCTTATACACCAGTACCACTGGAATTATACAGCAGGATCACAAGCATTATATGGCAGGATCACTGTACTTATACGCAAGTACCACTGGAATTATACGGCAGGATCACTGGAATTATAATTCAGTACCGCTGGATTTATACGCCAGTACCACTGGAATTATACGGAAGGATCTCTGAAATTATACAGCAGGATCACTGGATTTATACACCAGTACCACTGGTATTATACACCAGGATCACTAGAATTATACTGCAGCACCACTGGACTTATACATCAGTACCACTGGACTGGATTTATACACCAGTACCACTGGAATTATACGGCAGGATCACTGGACATCTACGCCAGTACCACTTGAATTATATGGCAGTTCCACTGGATTTATAAGGCAGTACCACTGGACTGGACTTATACGCCAGTACCCCTAAAATTATACGGCAGGATCACTGGAATTATACGGCATGATCGCTGTACTTATACGCCAGTACCACTGGAATTATACGGCTGGATCACTGTATTTATACAGCAGGATCACTGAACTTATACACCAGTACCACTGGAATTATACAGCAGGATCACAGGCATTATACGTCAGGATCACTGTACTTATACGCCAGTACCACTGCAATTATACAGCAGGACCACAGGAATTATACCGAAGGATCACTGGAATTATACGGCAGGATCACTGGAATTATACGGCAGGATCATTGGCATTATACGGCAGGATTACAGGATTTCTACGCCAGTACCACTGTATTTATACGTCAGTACCAGTGGACATATATGGCAGTATCACTGGACTGGATTTATACGCCAGTACCACTGGAATTATACGGCAAGATCACTGGACTTATACGCCAGTACCACTGGAATTATACGGCAGTACCACTGCACTTATACGGTAGTATCACTGGACTGGACATATACGCAAGTACCACTGGAATTATACGCCAGGATCACTGGAATTATACTGCAGTACCACTGGACTTATATGGCAGTACCACTGGACTGTATTTATACACCAGTACCACTGAACTGGATTAATACGCCAATACCACTGGAATGATATGGCAGGATCACTGGAATTATACGGCAGGATCACAGGACTTATACACCAGTACCACTGGACGTATATGGCAGTACCAGTGGACATATACAGCAGTATCACTGGACTGCATTTTACACCAGTACCACTGGAATTATACGGCAGGATCACTGGACTTCTACGCCAGTACTACTTGAATTATATATGGATTTATATATGGATTTATATGGCAGTACCACTGGACTGGACTTATATGCCAGTACCCCTAAAATTATACGGCAGGATCACTGGAATTATACGGCATGATCGCTGTACTTATACGCCAGTACCACTGGAATTATACGGCTGGATCACTGTATTTATACAGCAGGATCACTGAACTTATACACCAGTACCACTGGAACTATACAGCAGGATCACAGGAATTATACAGCAGGATCACTGGACTTATACACCAGTACCACTGGAATTATACAGCAGGATCACAGGCATTATACGTCTGGATCACTGTACTTATACGACAGTACCACTGCAATTATACGGCAGGATCACAGGAATTATACAGCAGGATCACGGTACTTATACACCAGTACCACTGGAATTATACAGCAGGATCCCTGTAATTATACAGCAGGATTACTGGATTTATACACCAGTACCACTGGAATTATAGAGCAGGATCACAGGCATTATACGTCAGGATCACTGTACTTATACGCCAGTACCACTGCAATTATACGGCAAGATCACTGGAATTATAACGCAGTACGGCTGAACTTATACGCCAGTACCACTGGCATTAAACGGAAGGATCACTGAAATTATACAGCAGGATCACTGGATTTATACGCCAGTACCACTGGAATTATATGCCAGGATCACTGGAATTATACTGCAGTACCACTGGACTTATACGGCAGTACCACTGGACTGTATTTATACACCAGTACCACTGAACTGGATTTATACGCCAATACCACTGGAATGATATGGCAGGATCACTGGAATTATCGGCAGGAGCACAGGACTTATACACCAGTACCACTGGACATATATGACAGTACCAGTGGACATATACGGAAGTATCACTGGACTGCATTTAAACACCAATACCACTGGAATTATACGGCAGGATCACTGGACTTCTACGCCAGTACCACTTGAATTATATGGCAGTACCACTGGATTTATATGGCAGTACCACTGGACTGGATTTATACGCCAGTACCCCTAAAATTATACGGCAGGATCACTGGAATTATACGGCATGATCGCTGTACTTATACGCCAGTACCACTGGAATTATACGGCTGGATCACTGTATTTATACAGCAGGATCACTGAATTTATACACCAGTACCACTGGAATTATACAACAGGATCACAGGAATTATACGGCAGGATCACTGTACTTAAACGCCAATACCACTGAAATTATACGGCAGGATCACTGGAATTATTTGGAAGTACCGCTGGATTTATATGCCAGTATCACTGGAAAAATACCGAAGGATCACTGGAATTATACGGCAGGATCACTGGAATTATACGGCAGGATCATTGGCATTATACGGCAGGATTACAGGATTTCTACTCCAGTACCACTGGATTTATACGTCAGTACCAGTGGACATATATGGCAGTATCACTGGACTGGATTTATACGCCAGTACCACTGGAATTATACGACAAGATCACTGGATTTATACGCCAGTACCACTGGAATTATATGGCAGTACCACTGCACTTATACGGTAGTACCACTGGACTGGACATATACGCAAGTACCACTGGAATTATACGCCAGGATCACTGGAATTATACTGCAGTACCACTGGATTATACGGCAGTACCACTGGACTGTATTTATACACCAGTACCACTGAACTGGATTTATACGCCAATACCACTGGAATGATATGGCAGGATCACTGGAATTATACGGCAGGATCACAGGACTTATACACCAGTACCACTGGACTTATATGGCAGTACCAGTGGACATATATGGTAGTATCACTGGACTGCATTTATACGCCAGTACCACTGGAATTATACGGCAGGATCACTGGACTTCTACGCCAGTACCACTTGAATTATATGGCAGTTTCACTGGATTTATATGGCAGTACCACTGGACTGGATTTATATGCCAGTACCCCTAAAATTATACGTCAGGATCACTGGAATTATACGGCATGATCGCTGTACTTATACGCCAGTACCACTGGAATTATACGGCTGGATCACTGTATTTATACAGCAGGATCACTGAACTTATACACCAGTACCACTGGAACTATACAGCAGGATCACAGGCATTATACAGCAGGATCACTGGACTTATACACCAGTACCACTGGAATTATACAGCAGGATCACAGGCATTATACGTCAGGATCACTGTACTTATACGCCAGTACCACTGCAATTATACCAAAGGATTACTGGAATTATGCGGCAGGATCACTGGAATTATACGGCAGGATCATTGGCATTATACGGCAGGATTACAGGATTTCTACGCAAATTACCACTGGATTTATACGTCAGTACCAGTGGACATATATGGCAGTATCACTGAAATGGATTTATACGCTAGTACCACTGGAATTATACGCCAGGATCACTGGAATAATACTGCAGTACCACTAGATTTATACGGCAGTACCACTGGACTGTATTTATACACCAGTACCACTGAACTGGATTTATACGCCAAAACCACTGGAATGATATGGCAGGATCACTAGAATTATACGGCAGGATCACAGGACTTATACACCAGTACCACTGGACTTATATGGCAGTACCAGTGGACATATACGGCAGGATCACTGGACTGCATTTAAACACCAATACCACTGGAATTATACGGCAGGATCACTGGACTTCTACGCCAGTACCACTTGAATTATATGGCAGTACCACTGGATTTATATGGCAGTACCACTGGACTGGATTTATACGCCAGTACCCCTAAAATTATATGGCAGGATCACTGGAATTATACGGCATGATCGCTGTACTTATACGCCAGTACCACTGGAATTATACGGCTGGATCACTGTATTTATACAGCAGGATCACTGTATTTATACACCAGTACCACTGGAATTATACAACAGGATCACAGGAATTATACGGCAGGATCACTGTACCTAAACGCCAGTACCACTGAAATTATATGGCAGGATCACTGGAATTATATGGCAGTACCGCTGGATTTATACGCCAGTATCACTGGAATTATACCGAAGGATCACTGGAATTATACGGCAGGATCACTGGAATTATACGGCTGGATCATTGGCATTATACGGCAGGATTACAGGATTTCTACTCCAGTACCACTGGATTTATACGTCAGTACCAGTGGACATATATGGCAGTATCACTGGACTGGATTTATACGCCATTACCACTGGAATTATACGGCAAGATCACTGGACTTATACGCCAGTACCACTGGAATTATACGGCAGTACCACTGCACTTATACGGTAGTACCACTGGACTGGACATATACGCAAGTACCACTGGAATTATACGACAGGATCACTGGAATTATACTGCAGTACCACTGGATTATACGGCAGTACAACTGGACTGTATTTATACACCAGTACCACTGAACTGGATTTATACGCCAATACCACTGGAATGATATGGCAGGATCACTGGAATTATATGGCAGGATCACAGGACTTATACACCAGTACCACTGGATTTATATGGCAGTACCAGTGGACATATACGGCAGTATCACTGGACTGCATTTATACGCCAGTACCACTGGAATTATACGGCAGGATCACTGGACTTCTACGCCAGAACCACTTGAATTATATGGCAGTACCACTGGATTTATATGGCAGTACCATGGACTGGATTTATACGCCAGTACCCCTAAAATTATACGGCAGGATCACTGGAATTATACGGCATGATCGCTGGACTTATACGCCAGTATCACTGGAATTATACTGAAGGATCACTGGAATTATACGGCAGGATCACTGGACTTATACACCAGTAACACTGGAATTATACGGCAGGATCATTGGCATTATACGGCAGGATTACAGGATGTCTACGCCATTACCACTGGATTTATACGTCAGTATCAGTGGACATATATGGCATTATCACTGGACTGGATTTATACGCCAGTACCACTGGAATTATATGGCAAGATCACTGGACTTATACGCCAGTACCACTGGAATTATACGGCAGTACCACTGCACTTATACGGTTGTACCACTGGACTGGACATATACGCAAGTACCACTGTAATTGTACGGCAGGATCACTGGAGTTATACGCCAGTATCACAGGAATTATATGGCAGGATCACTGGAATTATACGGCAGGATCACAGGATTTATACACCAGTACCACTGGATTTATACGGCAGTACCAGTGGACATATACGGCAGCATCACTGGACATGATTTCTACGTTTGTACCACTGGAAATATACGGCAGGATCACTGGACTTATACGCCAATACCACTGGAATTATATTGCAGTACCACTGGAATTATACGGCAGTACCACTGGACTGGATTTATACTCCAGTACCACTAAAATTATACGGCAGGATCACTGGAATTATACGGCATGATCACTGAATTTATACACCAGTACCACTGTAATTATACAGCAGGATCACTGTAATTATACGGCAGGATCACTGGCCTTATACACCAGTACCACTGGAATTATACAGCAGGATCACAAGCATTATATGGCAGGATCACTGTACTTATACGCAAGTACCACTGGAATTATACGGCAGGATCACTGGAATTATAATTCAGTACCGCTGGATTTATACGCCAGTACCACTGGAATTATACGGAAGGATCTCTGAAATTATACAGCAGGATCACTGGATTTATACACCAGTACCACTGGTATTATACACCAGGATCACTAGAATTATACTGCAGCACCACTGGACTTATACATCAGTACCACTGGACTGGATTTATACACCAGTACCACTGGAATTATACGGCAGGATCACTGGACATCTACGCCAGTACCACTTGAATTATATGGCAGTTCCACTGGATTTATAAGGCAGTACCACTGGACTGGACTTATACGCCAGTACCCCTAAAATTATACGGCAGGATCACTGGAATTATACGGCATGATCGCTGTACTTATACGCCAGTACCACTGGAATTATACGGCTGGATCACTGTATTTATACAGCAGGATCACTGAACTTATACACCAGTACCACTGGAATTATACAGCAGGATCACAGGCATTATACGTCAGGATCACTGTACTTATACGCCAGTACCACTGCAATTATACAGCAGGACCACAGGAATTATACCGAAGGATCACTGGAATTATACGGCAGGATCACTGGAATTATACGGCAGGATCATTGGCATTATACGGCAGGATTACAGGATTTCTACGCCAGTACCACTGTATTTATACGTCAGTACCAGTGGACATATATGGCAGTATCACTGGACTGGATTTATACGCCAGTACCACTGGAATTATACGGCAAGATCACTGGACTTATACGCCAGTACCACTGGAATTATACGGCAGTACCACTGCACTTATACGGTAGTATCACTGGACTGGACATATACGCAAGTACCACTGGAATTATACGCCAGGATCACTGGAATTATACTGCAGTACCACTGGACTTATATGGCAGTACCACTGGACTGTATTTATACACCAGTACCACTGAACTGGATTAATACGCCAATACCACTGGAATGATATGGCAGGATCACTGGAATTATACGGCAGGATCACAGGACTTATACACCAGTACCACTGGACGTATATGGCAGTACCAGTGGACATATACAGCAGTATCACTGGACTGCATTTTACACCAGTACCACTGGAATTATACGGCAGGATCACTGGACTTCTACGCCAGTACTACTTGAATTATATATGGATTTATATATGGATTTATATGGCAGTACCACTGGACTGGACTTATATGCCAGTACCCCTAAAATTATACGGCAGGATCACTGGAATTATACGGCATGATCGCTGTACTTATACGCCAGTACCACTGGAATTATACGGCTGGATCACTGTATTTATACAGCAGGATCACTGAACTTATACACCAGTACCACTGGAACTATACAGCAGGATCACAGGAATTATACAGCAGGATCACTGGACTTATACACCAGTACCACTGGAATTATACAGCAGGATCACAGGCATTATACGTCTGGATCACTGTACTTATACGACAGTACCACTGCAATTATACGGCAGGATCACAGGAATTATACAGCAGGATCACGGTACTTATACACCAGTACCACTGGAATTATACAGCAGGATCCCTGTAATTATACAGCAGGATTACTGGATTTATACACCAGTACCACTGGAATTATAGAGCAGGATCACAGGCATTATACGTCAGGATCACTGTACTTATACGCCAGTACCACTGCAATTATACGGCAAGATCACTGGAATTATAACGCAGTACGGCTGAACTTATACGCCAGTACCACTGGCATTAAACGGAAGGATCACTGAAATTATACAGCAGGATCACTGGATTTATACGCCAGTACCACTGGAATTATATGCCAGGATCACTGGAATTATACTGCAGTACCACTGGACTTATACGGCAGTACCACTGGACTGTATTTATACACCAGTACCACTGAACTGGATTTATACGCCAATACCACTGGAATGATATGGCAGGATCACTGGAATTATCGGCAGGAGCACAGGACTTATACACCAGTACCACTGGACATATATGACAGTACCAGTGGACATATACGGAAGTATCACTGGACTGCATTTAAACACCAATACCACTGGAATTATACGGCAGGATCACTGGACTTCTACGCCAGTACCACTTGAATTATATGGCAGTACCACTGGATTTATATGGCAGTACCACTGGACTGGATTTATACGCCAGTACCCCTAAAATTATACGGCAGGATCACTGGAATTATACGGCATGATCGCTGTACTTATACGCCAGTACCACTGGAATTATACGGCTGGATCACTGTATTTATACAGCAGGATCACTGAATTTATACACCAGTACCACTGGAATTATACAACAGGATCACAGGAATTATACGGCAGGATCACTGTACTTAAACGCCAATACCACTGAAATTATACGGCAGGATCACTGGAATTATTTGGAAGTACCGCTGGATTTATATGCCAGTATCACTGGAAAAATACCGAAGGATCACTGGAATTATACGGCAGGATCACTGGAATTATACGGCAGGATCATTGGCATTATACGGCAGGATTACAGGATTTCTACTCCAGTACCACTGGATTTATACGTCAGTACCAGTGGACATATATGGCAGTATCACTGGACTGGATTTATACGCCAGTACCACTGGAATTATACGACAAGATCACTGGATTTATACGCCAGTACCACTGGAATTATATGGCAGTACCACTGCACTTATACGGTAGTACCACTGGACTGGACATATACGCAAGTACCACTGGAATTATACGCCAGGATCACTGGAATTATACTGCAGTACCACAGGATTATACGGCAGTACCACTGGACTGTATTTATACACCAGTACCACTGAACTGGATTTATACGCCAATACCACTGGAATGATATGGCAGGATCACTGGAATTATACGGCAGGATCACAGGACTTATACACCAGTACCACTGGACTTATATGGTAGTACCAGTGGACATATATGGTAGTATCACTGGACTGCATTTATACGCCAGTACCACTGGAATTATACGGCAGGATCACTGGACTTCTACGCCAGTACCACTTGAATTATATGGCAGTTTCACTGGATTTATATGGCAGTACCACTGGACTGGATTTATATGCCAGTACCCCTAAAATGATACGTCAGGATCACTGGAATTATACGGCATGATCGCTGTACTTATACGCCAGTACCACTGGAATTATACGGCTGGATCACTGTATTTATACAGCAGGATCACTGAACTTATACACCAGTACCACTGGAACTATACAGCAGGATCACAGGCATTATACAGCAGGATCACTGGACTTATACACCAGTACCACTGGAATTATACAGCAGGATCACAGGCATTATACGTCAGGATCACTGTACTTATACGCCAGTACCACTGCAATTATACCAAAGGATTACTGGAATTATGCGGCAGGATCACTGGAATTATACGGCAGGATCATTGGCATTATACGGCAGGATTACAGGATTTCTACGCAAATTACCACTGGATTTATTCGTCAGTACCAGTGGACATATATGGCAGTATCACTGAAATGGATTTATACGCCAGTACCACTGGAATTATACGCCAGGATCACTGGAATAATACTGCAGTACCACTAGATTTATACAGCAGTACCACTGGACTGTATTTATACACCAGTACCACTGAACTGGATTTATACGCCAAAACCACTGGAATGATATGGCAGGATCACTAGAATTATACGGCAGGATCACAGGACTTATACACCAGTACCACTGGACTTATATGGCAGTACCAGTGGACATATACGGCAGGATCACTGGACTGCATTTAAACACCAATACCACTGGAATTATACGGCAGGATCACTGGACTTCTACGCCAGTACCACTTGAATTATATGGCAGTACCACTGGATTTATATGGCAGTACCACTGGACTGGATTTATACGCCAGTACCCCTAAAATTATATGGCAGGATCACTGGAATTATACGGCATGATCGCTGTACTTATACGCCAGTACCACTGGAATTATACGGCTGGATCACTGTATTTATACAGCAGGATCACTGTATTTATACACCAGTACCACTGGAATTATACAACAGGATCACAGGAATTATACGGCAGGATCACTGTACCTAAACGCCAGTACCACTGAAATTATATGGCAGGATCACTGGAATTATATGGCAGTACCGCTGGATTTATACGCCAGTATCACTGGAATTATACCGAAGGATCACTGGAATTATACGGCAGGATCACTGGAATTATACGGCTGGATCATTGGCATTATACGGCAGGATTACAGGATTTCTACTCCAGTACCACTGGATTTATACGTCAGTACCAGTGGACATACATGGCAGTATCACTGGACTGGATTTATACGCCATTACCACTGGAATTATACGGCAAGATCACTGGACTTATACGCCAGTACCACTGGAATTATACGGCAGTACCACTGCACTTATACGGTAGTACCACTGGACTGGACATATACGCAAGTACCACTGGAATTATACGACAGGATCACTGGAATTATACTGCAGTACCACTGGATTATACGGCAGTACAACTGGACTGTATTTATACACCAGTACCACTGAACTGGATTTATACGCCAATACCACTGGAATGATATGGCAGGATCACTGGAATTATATGGCAGGATCACAGGACTTATACACCAGTACCACTGGATTTATATGGCAGTACCAGTGGACATATACGGCAGTATCACTGGACTGCATTTATACGCCAGTACCACTGGAATTATACGGCAGGATCACTGGACTTCTACGCCAGAACCACTTGAATTATATGGCAGTACCACTGGATTTATATGGCAGTACCACTGGACTGGACTTTTACGCCAGTACCCCTAAAATTATACGGCAGGATCACTGGAATTATACGGCATGATCACTGTACTTATACGCCAGTACCACTGGAATTATACGGCTGGATCACTGTATTTATACAGCAGGATCATTGAACTTATACACCAGTACCACTGGAACTATACAGCAGGATCACAGGCATTATACAGCAGGATCACTGGACTTATACACCAGTACCACTGGAATTATACAGCAGGATCACAGGCATTATACGTCAGGATCACTGTACTTATACGCCAGCACCACTGCAATTATACCGAAGGATTACTGGAATTATGCGGCAGGATCACTGGAATTATACGGCAGGATCATTGGCATTATACGGCAGGATTACAGGATTTCTACGCCAGTACCACTGGATTTATACGTCAGTACCAGTGGACATATATGGCAGTATCACTGAAATGGATTTATACGCCAGTACCACTGGAATTATACACCAGGATCACTGGAATAATACTGCAGTACCACTAGACTTATACGGCAGTACCACTGGACTGTATTTATACACCAGTACCACTGAACTGGATTTATACGCCAAAACCACTGGAATGATATGGCAGGATCACTAGAATTATACGGCAGGATCACAGGACTTATACACCAGTACCACCGGACTTATATGGCAGTACCAGTGGACATATACGGCAGTATCACTGGACTGCATTTTAATACCAATACCACTGGAATTATACGGCAGGATCACTGGACTTCTACGCCAGTGCCACTTGAATTATATGGCAGTACCACTGGATTTATATGGCAGTACCACTGGACTGGATTTATACGCCAGTACCCCTAAAATTATACGGCAGGATCACTGGAATTATACGGCATGATCGCTGTACTTATACGCCAGTACCACTGGAATTATACGGCTGGATCACTGTATTTATACAGCAGGATCACTGTATTTATACACCAGTACCACTGGAATTATACAACAGGATCACAGGAATTATACGGCAGGATCACTGTACTTAAACGCCAGTACCACTGAAATTATATAGTAGGATCACTGGAATTATATGGCAGTACCGCTGGATTTATACGCCAGTATCACTGGAATTATACCGAAGGATCACTGGAATTATACGGCAGGATCACTGGAATTATACGGCAGAATCATTGGCATTATACGGCAGGATTACAGGATTTCTACTCCAGTACCACTGGATTTATACGTCAGTACCAGTGGACATATATGGCAGTATCACTGGACTGGATTTATACGCCAGTACCACTGGAATTATACGGCAAGATCACTGGATTTATACGCCAGTACCACTGGAATTATACGGCAGTACCACTGCACTTATACGGTAGTACCACTGGACTGGACATATACGCAAGTACCACTGGAATTATACGACAGGATCACTGGAATTATACTGCAGTACCACTGGATTATACGGCAGTACCACTGGACTGTATTTATACACCAGTACAACTGAACTGGATTTATACACCAATACCACTGGAATGATATGGCAGGATCACTGGAATTATACGGCAGGATCACAGGACTTATACACCAGTACCACTGGATTTATATGGTAGTACCAGAGGACATATACGGCAGTATCACTGGACTGCATTTATACGCCAGTACCACTGGAATTATACGGCAGGATCACTGGACTTCTACGCCAGAACCACTTGAATTATATGGCAGTACCACTGGATTTATATGGCAGTACCACTGGACTGGACTTTTACGCCAGTACCCCTAAAATTATACGGCAGGATCACTGGAATTATACGGCATGATCGCTGTACTTATACGCCAGTACCACTGGAATTATATGGCTGGATCACTGTATTTATACCGCAGGAACACTAAACTTATACACCAGTACCACTGGAATTATACAGCAGGTTTACAGGAATTATACAGCAGGATCACTGGACTTATACACCAGTTCCACTGGAATTATACAGCAGGATCACAGGCATTATACGTCAGGATCACTGTACTTATACGCCAGTACCACTGCAATTATACGGCAGGATCAAAGGATTTATACAGTAGGATCACTGTACTTATACACCAGTACCACTGGAATTATACGTCAGGATCCCTGTAATTATACAACAGGATCACTGGACTTATACACCAGTACCACTGGAATTATACAGCAGGATCATAGGCATTATACGTCAGGATCACTGTACTTATACGCCAGTACCACTGCAATTATACAGCAGGACCACAGGAATTATACCGAAGGATCATTGGAATTATACGGCAGGATCACTGGAATTATAACGCAGTACGGCTGGACTTATACGCCAGTACCAATGGACTGTATTTATACACCAGTACCACTGAACTGGATTTATACGCCAATACCACTGGAATGATATGGCAGGATCACTGGAATTATACGGCAGGATCACAGGACTTATACACCAGTACCACTGGACTTATATGGCAGTACCAGTGGACATATACGGCAGTATCACTGGACTGCATTTATAAACCAGTACCACTGGAATTATACGGCAGGATCACTGGACTTCTACGCCAGTACCACTTGAATTATATGGCAGTACCACTGGATTTATATGGCAGTACCACTGAACTGGATTTATACGCCAGTACCCCTAAAATTATACGGCAGGATCACTGGAATTATACGGCATGATCGCTGTACTTATACGCCAGTACCACTGGAATTATACGGCTGGATCACTGTATTTATACAGCAGGATCACTGAACTTATACACCAGTACCACTGGAATTAAACAGCAGGATCACCGAAATTATACGGCAGGATCTCTGTACTTATACGCCAGTACCACTGAAATTATACGGCAGGATCACTGGAATTATATGGCATTACCGCTGGACCTATACGCCAGTATCACTGGAATTATACCGAATGATCACTGGAATTATATGGCAGGATCACTGGATTTATACACCAGTACCACTGGAATTATACGGCAGGATCATTGGCATTATATGGCAGGATTTCAGGATTTCTACGCCAGTACCACTGGATTTATACGTCAGTACCAGTGGACATATATGGCAGTATCACTGGACTGGATTTATACGCCAGTACCACTGGAATTATACGGCAAGATCACTGGACTTATACGCCAGTACCACTGGAATTATACGGCAGTACCACTGCACTTATACGGTAGTACCACTGGACTGGACATATACGCAAGAACCACTGCAATTATACGGCAGGATCACTGGAGTTATACGCCAGTACCACAGGAATTATATGGCAGGATCACTGGAATTATACGGCAGGATCACAGGATTTATACACCAGTACCACTGGATTTATACGGCAGTACCAGTGGACATATACGGCAGCATCACTGGACATGATTTCTATGTTTGTACCACTGAAAATATATGGCAGGATCACTGGACTTAGACGCCAGTACCACTTGAATGATACGGCAGTACCACTGCAATTATATGGCAGTGCCACTGGACTGGATTTATACGCCAGTACCACTGAAATTATACGGCAGGATCACTGGAATTATACGGCAGGATCACTGGACTGGATTTATAAGCCAGTATCAATGTGAATATATATGGCTTTATCACTGGACTTACATGGCACGATCACTGTATTTATACGGCAGTACCGCTGGACATATACGGCAGTACCGCTAGACAAATACGGCAGTATCAATGGACATATACAGCAGTACCGCTGGACATACACTGCTATATCAATGGACATATTTGGCAGTATCAATGGACATATACGGCAGTATCACTGAACATATACGGCAGTATCACTGGACTGGACTTATACACCTGTACCACTTTAATTATACGGCAGGATCACTGGACTTATACGGCAGGATCACTGTAATTATACGGCAGGATCACTGGAATTATAAGGCAGTACCGCTGGCCACATACGGCAGTATCCCTGAACATATACGGCAGTATCACTGGAATGGACTTATACGCCAGTACCACTGTAATTATATGGCAGGATCACTGGATTTATAAGGCAGGATCACTGGATTTACACAGCATGATCACTGGAATTATACAGCAGGATCACTGGATTTATACGGCAGTACTGCTGGACATATACGGCAGTATCAATGGATATATACGGCAGGATCACTGGACATATACGGCATTACCACTGGACATATTCGGCAGGCTGGCAGCACAGGGTAACCACCACTGGACTGATGCAGGACAACACAGCACCACTACATTTGACTGTTCTTATACAGCAGCACTGGACATATGGCAGCAGAGGACACCACCACTGTGACTAGACGATGCAGCACAACACACCACCACTGGACTGATGCAGCACAACACTGCACCACTGGACTGGACTTATACAGCAGTACTGGACATATGGTAGCAGAGGATACCACCACTGTGACTGGACTGATGCAGCACAAGACACCACCACTGGACTGATGCAGCACAACACTGCACCACTGGACTGGACTTATACAGCAGTACTGGACATATGGTAGCAGAGGATACCACCACTGTGACTGGACTGATGCAGCACAAGACACCACCACTGGACTGATGCAGCACAACACAGCACCATTGGACTGTACTTACACAGCAGCACATGACATATGACAGCAGAGGACACAACCACTGTGACTGGACAGATGCAGCACAAGACACGGACACTGAGGACACTGAGGAAAGAGACACGTCCTCTCTACACTCCAATGCCGGAGTAGAAATGGTGGCGACGCGCAGCAGTTTATATGGAATCCATACCCCGCAAGAATCCGACAGCGGGATAATGACATTTTGCCTCGTTCTGGTCTCCAAGACAGGCGGGAAAACTCAAGCCTGACTCGGATCCGGGCTTATGATGTGAAGTCCGGTAGGGTTCGGTTCTCTAAAAACCGAGCCTACTCATCTCTAATATTTATACTACATTTTCCAATTTCACACCAGTTCTTACAGTAAATACACTGAAAGCAACTTATTAGACAAACATTTTTAAGCTGCATAAGGGATCTACATGATATTGATAATATTAGAGATGAGCAGTTCGGTATCTACCAAACTTCTGGGAATCAAGATGATTTAAGCATCTTCCTGCCTTCCTCAGAACCCAAATTGAGGAAAAATCTTGAGATCCCGCTGTTGGATCTCGTGATTTTGCCTCGGGTGCCAATCCCATTGAATTCAGTGGGCTGATTGCTGATTGGCCGAGCGGGATGTAGTTATGTGACCATCGGTCAGGAGACTGCCGGTCACAATACCTCTTGCTACATCCCGCCCCCTTACAATCCAGACAGTTGGCATTCTGACTAGATAGGACTATTCCTACTCGTGGGTTTCCACGACACCCATAGAGTGGGAATAGAACCTGTGGCGAGTGTCGCCCCCGCCAGGCATCTTGATGCTCGCCCCTCCACTGGTCATCTCAATGCCTGGGACAATGAGGACAATGCCAGCAACCCCAGCAGCAGACACTGCAGCATTCCCCCATGCAGACACTGCTGGCAACTTCCGATGCTGTTTGCTGCTTAAACCGTCAGCACACCCACACTGCCGACACCACCAGCACCCCCGCACAGTACCCTAACAACACCACTGTACAGAGGACACCGTCGGAACCTTCCACACTGCCGACACCACTAACCCACTCACACACAGTACACTACTGGCAACACCACCATCACCCCCACATAGAGGACACTGCTGACACCCCTGCACAGAGGACACCACCAGCACTGCCGAAACTGCCGTCACAGAGAACACGTCAACACCACTACACTGCTAACACCACCAGCACAGCTGCACAGCGGACACTGCTAGCACCTCCTCACTGCCAATACCGCCAGCATTATCCTCCTCATAGACACCACTGGGGGTATTTACCACAGGGGGCCCTTCTCCCACCTGCTGTCATAGTAACTGCACTGTTGATGTATCCAACCCACACTGTATCTAACCTAACACTGTATCTGACCTAAACGATATCAAACCCACACTGTATATGACCTGCACTGTATCCAAACCACACTGTATCTGACCTGCACTATCTGTAACCTGCACTGTATCCAACTTGCACTGTATTGAACCCACATTGTATCCAACCCACACTGTATCCGATCTGCACTGTATATGACCTGCACTGTATCCAACCGCACTATATCCAACCTGTACTGAATCCAACCCACACTGAATCTGACCCACACTGTATCCTACCTGCACTGTAACCTTCATTATATCTGACCTGCACTCTTTTGTACCCTCACCGTATCCAAACCACATTGTATCCGACCTGCAAAGGCTGTAACCTGCACTGTGTTGAACCAACACTGTATCTAACCCACACTGCATCCGATCCGCACTGTACCCAACCTGCACTTAACCTGCACTGTATCCAACCTACACTGTTTCGAACCCGCACTGTATCTAACCCACACTCAGAGCCGGATTAAGGGGTCCGTGGGGGTAAGTACTCCGTGCCACCTTCCTAAAAGTTCCCACCACCACAGATTGGGGCTCTTACCGATCTGCGGCATTGTGCTGCACTTCCGGCTCCCCTTTGGTTGCCCTGGCACCCTAACAGCCATGGCGGAGGTGCCATGGCCTCTTAACAGTACAGGACAGCTGAGCGACGGCTCAGCTGTCCAATACCGTGTAAAGTAGCAGCTGCGGCTCAGCCATTGGCTGAGTGCGCAGGCTGCGGGACAGTGGCAGCGTGTGGATCAGCGTGCGATCACTCTCCTGTCTCCTGTGTCACAGCAACCTGCCAGCAAAAAGTAATCCTGGCTGTATTATTATGGGTCTGGGTAGTGTGTGTTTATATATATATATCTATATGAATATATGTTTCTGTGTATATACAGTATAAATATATATGTGCGTGTGTGCATATATGTGTATACGTAAATATATACTGTATATACATGTGTATATGTATATATATATATATACACACACACACACATACACATATATATATGTGTGTGTGTGTGTGTGTGTATATATATGTGTGTGTAGATATATATATATATATATATATCTATCTATATATCTATATATATATACATATATATATATATATATATATATATATATATACATTAGTGATGTGCACCGGAAATTTTTCGGGTTTTGTGTTTTGGTTTTGGGTTCGGTTCCGCGGCCGTGTTTTGGGTTCGGACGCGTTTTGGCAAAACCTCACCGAAATTTTTTTGTCGGATTCGGGTGTGTTTTGGATTCGGGTGTTTTTTTCAAAAAACCCTAAAAAACAGCTTAAATCATAGAATTTGGGGGTCATTTTGATCCCATAGTATTATTAACCTCAATAACCATAATTTCCACTCATTTTCAGTCTATTCTGAACACCTCACATCTCACAATATTATTTTTAGTCCTAAAATTTGCACCGAGGTCGCTGGATGGCTAAGCTAAGCGACCCAAGTGGCCGACACAAACACCTGGCCCATCTAAGAGTGGCACTGCAGTGTCAGACAGGATGGCCCTTCAAAAAAATTGTCCCCAAACAGCACATGATGCAAAGAAAAAAATAGGCGCAATGAGGTAGCTGTGTGACTAAGCTAAGCGACCCAAGTGGCCGACACAAACACCTGGCCCATCTAGGAGTGGCACTGCAGTGTGAGACAGGATGGCCCTTCAAAAAAATTGTCCCCAAACAGCACATGATGCAAAGAAAAAAAGAGGCGCAATGAGGTAGCTGTGTGACTAAGCTAAGCGACCCAAGTGGCCGACACAAACACCTGGCCCATCTAGGAGTGGCACTGCAGTGTCAGACAGGATAGCACTTCAAAAAAATACTCCCCAAACAGCACATGATGCAAAGAAAAAAAGAGGCGGACCAAGGTCGCTGTGTGACTAAGCTAAGCGACACAATTGGCCGACACAAACACCTGGCCCATCTAGGAGTGGCTCTGCAGTGTCACGCAGGATGGCCCTTCAAAAAAATACTCCCCAAACAGCACATGATGCAAAGAAAAAAAGAGGTGCAATGAGGTAGCTGTGTGACTAAGATAAGCGACCCAAGTGGCCGACACAAACATCTGGCCCATCTAGGAGTGGCACTGCAGTGTCAGACAGGATGGCACTTCAAAAAAATACTCCCCAAACAGCACATGATGCATAGAAAAAAAGAGGCGCAATGAGGTAGCTGTGTGACTAAGATAAGCGACCCAAGTGGCCGACACAAACATCTGGCCCATCTAGGAGTGGCACTGCAGTGTCAGACAGGATGGCACTTCTTCAAAAAAATACTCCACAAACAGCACATGATGCAAAGAAAAAAAGAGGCGCAATGAGGTAGCTGTGTGACTAAGATAAGCGACCCAAGTGGCCGACACAAACATCTGGCCCATCTAGGAGTGGCACTGCAGTGTCAGACAGGATGGCACTTCTTCAAAAAAATACTCTCCAAACAGCACATGATGCAAAGAAAAATGAAAGAAAAAAGAGGTGCAAGATGGAATTGTCCTTGGGCCCTCCCACCCACCCTTATGTTGTATAAACAGGACATGCACACTTTAACGAACCCATCATTTCAGTGACAGTGTCTGCCACACGACTGTGACTGAAAGGACTGGTTGGTTTGGGCCCCCACCAAAAAAGAAGCAATCAATCTCTCCTTGCACAAACTGGCTCTACAGAGGCAAGATGTCCACCTCCTCCTCATCGTCCGATTCATCACCCCTTTCACTGTGTACATCCCCCTCCTCACAGATTATTAATTCGTCCCCACTGGAATCCACCATCTCAGGTCCCCGTGTACTTTCTGGATGCAATTGCTGCTGGTGAATGTCTCCACGGAGGAATTGATTATAATTCATTTTAATGAACATCATCTTCTCCACATTTTCTGGAAGTAACCTCGTACGCCGATTGCTGACAAGGTGAGCGGCTGCACTAAACACTCTTTCGGAGTACACACTGGAGGGAGGGCAACTTGGGTAGAATAAAGCCAGTTTCTGCAAGGGCCTCCAAATTGCCTCTTTTTCCTGCCAGTATACGTACGGACTGTCTGACGTGCCTACTTGGATGCGGTCACTCATATAATCCTCCACCATTCTTTCAATGGTGAGAGAATCATATGCAGTGACAGTAGACGACATGTCAGTAATCGTTGGCAGGTCCTTCAGTCCGGACCAGATGTCAGCACTCGCTCCAGACTGCCCTGCATCACCGCCAGCGGGTGGGCTCGGAATTCTTAGCCTTTTCCTCGCACCCCCAGTTGCGGGAGAATGTGAAGGAGGAGCTGTTGACGGGTCACGTTCCGCTTGACTTGACAATTTTCTCACCAGTAGGTCTTTGAACCCCTGCAGACTTGTGTCTGCCGGAAAGAGAGATACAACGTAGGTTTTAAATCTAGGATCGAGCACGGTGGCCAAAATGTAGTGCTCTGATTTCAACAGATTGACCACCCGTGAATCCTGGTTAAGCGAATGAAGGGCTCCATCCACAAGTCCCACATGCCTGTTTTAGCTCCTCCTTCAATGTCTCCAGCTTCTTCTGCAAAAGCCTGATGAGGGGAATGACCTGACTCAGGCTGGCAGTGTCTGAAATGACTTCACGTGTGGCAAGTTCAAAGGGTTGCAGAACCTTGCACAACGTTGAAATCATTCTCCACTGCGCTTGAGACAGGTGCATTCCACCTCCTTTGCCTATATCGTGGCCAGATGTATAGGCTTGAATGGCCTTTTGCTGCTCCTCCATCCTCTGAAGCATATAGAGGGTTGAATTCCACCTCGTTACCACCTCCTGCTTCAGATGATGGCAGGGCAGGTTCAGGTGTGTTTGGTGGTGCTCCAGTCTTCTGTACGCGGTGCCTGAACGCCGAAAGTGGCCCGCAATTCTTCGGGCCACCGACAGCATCTCATGCACGCCCCTGTCGTTTTTTAAACAATTCTGCACCACCAAATTCAAGGTATGTGCAAAACATGGGACTTGATGGAATTTGCCCAGATGTAATGCACGCACAATATTGCTGGCGTTGTCCGATGTCACAAATCCCCAGGAGAGTCCAATTGGGGTAAGCCATTCTGCGATGATCTTCCTCAGTTGCCGTAAGAGGTTTTCAGCAGTGTGCGTATTCTGGAAAGCGGTGATACAAAGCGTAGCCTGCCTAGGAACGAGTTGGCATTTGCGAGATGCTGCTACTGGTGCCACCGCTGCTGTTCTTGCAGCGGGAGGCAATACATCTACCCAGTGGGCTGTCACAGTCATATAGTCCTGAGTCTGCCCTGCTCCACTTGTCCACATGTCCATGGTTAAGTGGACATTGGGTACAACTGCATTTTTTAGGACACTGGTGACTCTTTTTCTGAGGTCTGTGTACATTTTCGGTATCGCCTGCCTAGAGAAATGGAACCTAGATGGTATTTGGTACCGGGGACACAGTACCTCAATCAAGTCTATAGTTGGCTCTGAATTAACGATGGATACCGGAACCACGTTTCTCACCGCCCAGGCTGCCAAGGCCTCAGTTATTCGCTTTGCAGCAGGATGACTGCTGTGATATTTCATCTTCCTCGCAAAGGACTGTTGGACAGTCAATTGCTTACTGGAAGTAGTACAAGTGGTCTTCCGACTTCCCCTCTGGGATGACGATCGACTCCCAGCAGCAACAACAGTAGCGCCAGCAGCAGTAGGCGTTACACTCAAGGATGCATCGGAGGAATCCCAGGCAGGAGAGGACTCGTCAGACTTGCCAGTGACATGGCCTGCAGGACTATAGGCTTTCCTGGGTAAGGAGGAAATTGACACTGAGGGAGTTGGTGGTGTGGTTTGCTGGAGCTTGGTTACAAGAGGAAGGGATTTACTGGTCAGTGGACTGCTTCCGCTGTCGCCCAAAGTTTTTTAACTTGGCACTGACTTATGATGAATGCGCTGCAGGTGACGTATAAGGGAGGATGTTCCGAGGTGGTTAACGTCCTTACCCCTACTTATTACAGCTTGACAAAGGCAACACACGGCTTGACACCTGTTGTCCGCATTTGTGTTGAAATAATTCCACACCGAAGTGCTGATTTTTTTTGTATTTTGACCAGGCATGTCAATATCCATATTCCTCCCACGGACAACAGGCGTCTCCCCGGGTGCCTGACTTAAACAAACCACCTCACCATCAGAATCCTCCTTGTCAATTTCCTCCCCAGCGCCAGCAACACCCATATCCTCATCCTGGTGTACTTCAACACTGACATCTTCAATTTGACTATCAGGAACTGGACTGCGGGTGCTCCTTCCAGCACTTGCAGGGGGCGTGCAAATGGTGGAAGGCGCAAGCTCTTCCCGTCCAGTGTTGGGAAGGTCAGGCATCGCAACCGACACAATTGGACTCTCCTTGGGGATTTGTGATTTCGAAGAACGCACAGTTCTTTGCTGTGCTTTTGCCAGCTTAAGTCTTTTCTTTTTTCTAGCAAGAGGATGAGTGCTTCCATCCTCATGTGAAGCTGAACCACTAGCCATGAACATAGGCCAGGGCCTCAGCCGTTCCTTGCCACTCCGTGTCATAAATGGCATATTGGCAAGTTTACGCTTCTCCTCAGACGCTTTTAATTTTGATTTTTTGGGTCATTTTACTGATCTTTTGTGTTGTGGATTTTACATGCTCTGTACTATGACATTGGGCATAGGCCTTGGCAGACGACGTTGATGGCATTTCATCATCTCGGCCATGACTAGTGGCAGCAGCTTCAGCACGAGGTGGAAGTGGATCTTGATCTTTCCCTATTTTTTTAACCTCCACATTTTTGTTCTCCATATTTTAATGCGCACAACTAAAAGGCACCACAGGTATACAATGTAGATGGATGGATACTAGTATACTTATGGACGACAAGTGACGACACAGAGGTAGGTACAGCAGTGTCTTACCGTACTGCTATATACAGTATAATGGACCTGGTGGACACTGTCAGCAGACTGCGTTTATACTTAGTATAAAGAAAAAAAGACACCACAGGTATACAATGTAGATGGATAGATACTTAGTATACTTATGGACGACGAGTGACGACACAGAGGTAGGTACAGCAGTGGCCTACCGTACTGCTATATACAGTATAATGGACCTGGTGGACACTGTCAGCAGACTGCGTTTATAGTATAAAGAAATAAAGACACCACAGGTACACAATGTAGATGGATGGATACTTAGTATACTTATGGACGACGAGTGACGACACAGAGGTAGGTACAGCAGTGGCCTACCGTACTGCTATATACAGTATAATGGATCTGTCAGCAGACTGCGTTTATACTTAATATAAAGAAAAAAAGACACCACAGGTATACAATGTAGATGGATGGATACTTAGTATACTTATGGACGACGAGTGACGACACAGAGGTAGGTACAGCAGTGGCCTACCGTACTGCTATATACAGTATAATGGACCTGGTGGACACTGTCAGCAGACTGCGTTTATACTTAGTATAAAGAAAAAAAGACACCACAGGTATACAATGTAGATGGATGGATACTTAGTATACTTATGGACGATGAGTGACGACACAGAGGTAGGTACAGCAGTGGCCTACCGTACTGCTATATACAGTATAATGGACCTGGTGGACACTGTCAGCAGACTGCGTTTATACTTAATATAAAGAAAAAAAGACACCACAGGTATACAAAGTAGATGGATGGATACTTAGTATACTTATGGACGACGAGTGACGACACAGAGGTAGGTACAGCAGTGGCCTACCGTACTGCTATATACAGTATAATGGACCTGGTGGACACTGTCAGCAGACTGCGTTTATAGTATAAAGAAAAAAAGACACCACAGGTATACAATGTAGATGGATGGATACTTAGTATACTTATGGACGACGAGTGACGACACAGAGGTAGGTACAGCAGTGGCCTACCGTACTGCTATATACAGTATAATGGACCTGGTGGACACTGTCAGCAGACTGCGTTTATAGTATAAAGAAAAAAAGACACCACAGGTATACAATGTAGATGGATGGATACTTAGTATACTTATGGACGACGAGTGACGACACAGAGGTAGGTACAGCAGTGGCCTACCGTACTGCTATATACAGTATAATGGATCTGTCAGCAGACTGCGTTTATACTTAGTATAAAGAAAAAAAGACACCACAGGTATACAATGTAGATGGATGGATACTTAGTATACTTATGGACGACGAGTGACGACACAGAGGTAGGTACAGCAGTGGCCTACCGTACTGCTATATACAGTATAATGGACCTGGTGGACACTGTCAGCAGACTACGTTTATACTTAATATAAAGAAAAAAAGACACCACAGGTATACAATGTAGATGGATGGATACTTAGTATACTTATGGACGACGAGTGACGACACAGAGGTAGGTACAGCAGTGGCCTACCGTACTGCTATATACAGTATAATGGACCTGGTGGACACTGTCAGCAGACTGCGTTTATAGTATAAAGAAAAAAAGACACCACAGGTATACAATGTAGATGGATGGATACTTAGTATACTTATGGACGACGAGTGACGACACAGAGGTAGGTACAGCAGTGGCCTACCGTACTGCTATATACAGTATAATGGACCTGGTGGACACTGTCAGCAGACTGCATTTATAGTATAAAAAAAAAGACACCACAGGTATACAATGTAGATGGATGGATACTAGTATACTTATGGACGACGAGTGACGACACAGAGGTAGGTACAGCAGTGGCCTACCGTACTGCTATATACAGTATAATGGACCTGGTGGATACTGTCAGCAGACTGCGTTTATATTATAAAAAAAAAGACACCACAGGAGTGTTTTTCAGGCAAACAAACGTATACTGGTGGTCACTGTCAGCAAAACTGTGCACTGTACTCCTTCTATAGCTGCTCCCCAGTCCCCACAATTAAGCAGTATGAGCACTCAGCACAGATATATCATGCAGCACTGCACACTGAGCACAGATATGGTATGGAGCGTTTTTTTCAGGCAGAGAACGGATAAAAAACTGGTGGTCACTATTAGCAAAACTCAGCACTGTACTCCTCCTAACAGCTGCTCCCCAATCCTACCCACAATAAGCTAAGCAATCAGATCAACTGTGTAGTATATAACTAGTATATAAACGGAGAGGACGCCAGCCACGTCCTCTCCCTATCAATCTCAATGCACGTGTGGAAAATGGCGGCGACGCGCGGCTGCTTATATAGAATCCGAATCTCGCGAGAATCCGACAGCGGGATGATGACGTTCGGGCGCACTCGGGTTAGCCGAGCAAGGCGGGAGGATCCGAGTCTGCTCGGACCCGTGTAAAAAAGGTAAAGCTCGGGTGGGTTCGGTTTATCGTAAACCGAACCCGCTCATCACTAATATACATATATATATATATATATATGAGTGTATATATATATATATATATATATATATATAAATATATACAGACACACATATATATATATATATATACACATATACATGCATATACATATATACACATTCAAATACATCTATAATGAAAAAGAAATAAATAACAGGATTTTGATACCTACCGGTAAAACCTTTTCTCCTAGTCCGTAGAGGATGCTAGGGTCCACTTCATGACCATGGGGTATAGACAGTTCCACAGGAGCCATGGGCACTCTTAAGACTTTTCAATGGGTGTGAACTGGCTCCTCCCTCTATGCCCCTCCTCTAGACCTCAGTTGTAGGAAGTGTGCCCAGGGAGATGGACATTTCGAGGAAAGGATTTACTTTAATACTAATGTTGAGATACATACCAGCTCACACCTCAACCATGCCGCACAACATGGCATTCAACAGAACACACGCCAACAGGCATGAACCAATTACAGCAACATGCTGAAAACTAATATAACACAACATGTGTAACCTATTGAACAAAACACTGCAGGTAAAGTACGCACTGGGACGGGCACCCAGCATCCTCTACGGACTAGGAGAAAAGGATTTACCGGTAGGTATCAAAATCCTGTTTTCTCATACGTTCTAGAGGATGCTGGGGTCCACTTCATGACCATGGGGTTTATACCAAAGCTCCAGTACGGGCGGGAGAGTGCGGATGACCCTGCAGCACCGATTGACCGAACTTGAGGTCTTCATCGGCCAAGGTGTCAAACTTGTAGAATTTTGCAAATGTGTTTAACCCCGACCAAGTAGCTGCTCGGCAAAGTTGCAATGCCGAGACCCCCCGGGCAGCCACCCAGGATGAGCCCACCTTCCTAGTGGAATGGGCCTTCACCGACGTTGGTAACAGCAATCCAGCCGTAGTATGAGCGTGCTGAGTCGTACCTCTGATCCAACGTACAATAGTCTGCTTGGAAGCAGGACACCCAATCTTGTTGGGAGCATACAGGACAAACAAAGACTCTGCTTCCCGTATTCAAGCTGTTCTAGTGACATAAATCTTCAAAGCCCTAACCACATCTAGAGACTTTAACTCAGTGAACGTGTCAGTAACTACTGGCACGATAATAGGTTGGTTTATGTGGAAAGATGAAACCACTTTTGGAAGAAAATGTTGACGAGTTCTCAACTCTGCCCTATCTTCATGGAAGATCAGGTAAGGGCTCTTGTGAGACAAGGCCCCCAATTCAGACACCCGCCATGCGGATGCCAATGCCAAAAGCATCACCACTTTCCAAGTGAGAAACTTCAACTATATCTCTTGTAGAGGCTGAAACCAATCCAATTGAAGGAACTGCAACACCACATTAAGGTCCCATGGTGCCACTGGAGGCACAAATGGAGGCTGGATGTGCAGAACCCCTTTCACGAAGGTCTGAACCTCTGGAAGAGAGGCCAATTGTTTTTAGAAGAACACTGAAAAGGCCAAAATCTGGACCTTGATTGATCCCAATCGGAGGCCCGCCTCCACACCAGCCTGCAGAAAATGGAGAAAACGTCCCAACTGAAACTCTTCCATAGGAGCCTTCTTGGATTCACACCAAGACACATATTTTCTCCAAATACGGTGGTAATGTTTCGACGTTACTCCTTTCCTGGCTTGAATAAGGGTGGGGATGACTTCCTTGGGAATACCCTTTCGGGCTAGGATCCGGCGCTCAACAGCCATGCCGTCAAACGTAGCCGCGGTAAGTCTTGATACACACATGGCCCCTGCTGCAGCAAGTCCTCGCAAAGAGGAAGAGGCCGAAGATCTTCTATGAGCAACTCCTGAAGATCTGGGTACCAAGCCCTCCTTGGCCAGTCTGGGGCAATGAAGATTGCACAAACTCTTGTTCTTCTTATGATCCTGAGCACTTTTGGGATCAGCGGAAGTGGAGGATAGACATATACCAACCGGAACACCCACTGAGCCACTGCTATTGCTTGAGGGTCTCTCGACCTGGAACAATATTTCTGAAGCTTCTTGTTGAGACGAGATGCCATCATGTCTACTTGAGGAACTCCCCAAAGACTTGTCACCTCTGTGAAGACTTCTTGGTGGAGGCCCCACTCTCCTGGATGGAGATCGTGTCTGCTGAGGAAGTCTGCTTCCCAGTTGTCTACTCCCAGAATGGAAATTGCCGACAGAGCCTTTACATGTCTTTCTACCCAGAGGAGGATCTTTGTCACCTCTGCCATTGCCGCTCTGCTTTTCGTTCCGCCCTGCCTGTTTATGTACGTGACTTCTGTTACATTGTCCAACTGGATCTGCACGGGATGATCTTGAAGAAGATGTACCGCTTGTTGAAGGCCTTTGTAAATGGCTCTCAATTCCAGCACGTTTATGTGAAGGACGGCTTCCTGACTTGACCATTTTCCTTGGAAGCTTTCCCCCTGAGTGACAGCTACCCAGCCTCGGAGACTTGCATCCGTGGTTACCAGGACCCAGTCCTGAATCCCGAACCTGCATCCCTCTAGTAGGTGAGAACTGTGTAGCCACCACAGGAGCGAAATCCTGGCTTTTGACGACAGGATTATCTTCTGGTGTTCTGGTGCATGTGTAGGTGGGATCCCAACCACTTGTCCAACAGGACCCACTGTAATACTCTTGCATGGAACCTGCCAAACTGTATGGCCTCGTAGGCCGCCACCATCTTCCCCAACAACCGAATGCACTGATGGATCGACACATTTGATGGTTTCAATATTTGTTTTACCAATTTCTGATTTCCAGAGCCTTTTCCACTGGATGAAATACTCTCTGAACTTCTGTGTCCAGAATCATCCTGAGAAAAGACAATCTTGTCATCGGTTCCAACTGTGACTTTGGATAATTTATGATCCAACCGTGTTGTTGGAGTACTGACAGGGAGAGTGTGATGTTTTGTAACAACTGCTCCCTGGATCTCGCCTTTATCAGGAGATCGTCTAGATAAGGAATTATATTGACTCCTTTTTGATGCAGGAGAACCATCATCTCCGCCATCACCTTGGTGAATACCCTCGGCGCCGTGGAGAGACCAAAAGGTAACATCTGGAATTGTTAATGGCAATCCTGAACCGCGAATCTCAGATAAGCCTGTTGAGGAGGATAAATGGGAACATGCAGGTAAGCATCCTTTATGTCTACAGACACCATGTAGTCCCCCTCCTCCAGACTGGAAATCACTGCCCTCAGTGATTCCATTTTGAACTTGAATTGTTTCAAGTAGAGATTCAGATTTTTTAGGTTTAGGACTGGTCTGACCAAGCCGTCCGGCTTCGGAACTACAAAAAGGCTTGAATAAAACCCCTCCCCTTGTTGTGACAAAGGTACAAGGACTATGACCTGATCCTGACATAATTTTTGGATTGCCGCTGTTACTGCTTCCCTTTACGAAAGAGAAGCTGGCAAGGTCAATTTGAAAAATCGGCATGGGGGGATGTCTTTAACCTCCAGCTTGTATCCCTGGGACACTATTTGCAACACTCAGGGATCCAGGCCAGACAGAATCCAACCGTGGCTGAACAGTTTGAGATGTGCTGTCACCCGAGCGGCCTCCCGCTGATAATGTTGATTTAAATTACCTTATAACCTTCACAATAATGGGTAAGAGACACAGTATGCAATTGGCGTATGGGGTACCGTAAGGGTACGCACTTAGCGTAGCATACGCTCGGCCGTGATCGAGACGCACATGCGGCACGCTCGCTCACAGCTTAATGCGTGGTGTCAAGCACGCTATAGGCGAGCGACTACCATAATGCTACGCTACCAGCGTAGCGGACGCTCGAGACCACGAGGAGATCACGAGCGGCGCAGACGCTCACAAGATGATAATCAGTAAACCTTGAATGTAACACACAGAAAGGATACTCTTATACTGTAAACCTTGTACTGAAACACTGTAGCGATATAACGCTGCTTAACCTGATTAACACTAAAGCTGTTTGAGCGATCGAGACGCTCCTATTACCCTCTGCAATGTAATGAACACAAGATACCGTGCTAAGGTTCCAACACCTTTACTAACAAGCTTTTAGTTATATTGAAAAGGGGAAACAGTTACAAGTCATACACTACAAGCTAACATATAATTCTAACAGAATATCTAGACAGAAAATATACAATAGCGTCACAAAACTTATACTATAACAGAGAGAGGGAATGGCCAATACAAACAGAGAATAAGTTGGTTTGCAGAGAATTACTTACACACACTGGGAATGATCGCTGCGCAGCCTGGTACCAGCTCCGAGTTAGTCAATATGAAAACCGTTTGTGGAGAGTGAGAGAGCTGCCCAGGCTGGCTGATCTTATATACCCTGAGTACAGTATACTACAAAGGGACCTATAATCTCATTGGCCCTCATTCCGAGTTGTTCGCTCGGTATTTTTCATCGCATCGCAGTGAAAATCCGCTTAGTACGCATGCGCAATGTTCGCACTGCGACTGCGCCAAGTAACTTTACTATGAAGAAAGTATTTTTACTCACGGCTTTTTCTTCGCTCCGGCGATCGTAATGTGATTGACAGGAAATGGGTGTTACTGGGCGGATACACGGCGTTTCAGGGGCGTGTGGCTGAAAACGCTACCGTTTCCGGAAAAAACGCAGGAGTGGCCGGGGAAACGGTGGGAGTGCCTGGGCGAACGCTGGGTGTGTTTGTGACGTCAACCAGGAACGACAAGCACTGAAATGATCGCACAGGCAGAGTAAGTCTGGAGCTACTCTGAAACTGCTAACTCGTTTGTAATCGCAATATTGCGCGTACGTCGGTCGCAATTTTAAGAAGCTAAGATTCACTCCCAGTAGGCGGCGGCTTAGCGTGTGTAACTCTGCTACATTCGCCTTGCGAGCGAACAACTCGGAATGAGGGCCATTGTTCATTGGAAACAGGAATGTCTCCTCGCATCATAACAAAAGGTCATAGGTTAGTTTGAACAGGTGGGCTGTGACTATTACAAACTGCTCAGGTGGGAGGGAATCGCCGGATTCCCGCCGCATGGATAATGAACTGCAAATATATGAAATGTCCAGAATCTACTAATGGCCATAACTATACGCAGGAGCGATTAATCTTTACCTAACCAACACCGGATTGTTGCTATTAAAATACTCTTCGGTTAGGTACCAAACACATCTGCTCAAACCCTGTCTGGCCCTTCGTACAACAAAAAGAGGAATTCCTTTGTCCAGGGACCAATTACGTTAAACAAACTTACAATCATTATTAAGGGGAACATTATCTATAAAACATACTATTAGGTGTTATTATTTAACGATTGAGTCGCCCGCTAGACGCACACAAACTCTACCGTAAATGCACATACCATGCGCTCGAGCGCATGGCTGAGGCGCCATCACGCGGCTGCGAGTATCCGCACGCACGGGAGAGAATGTGCACGTGCAGCAGGCACGCGCATGAGGTGAATATATGGCAACGTGCAGCGTGATATTTTTCTGACTTTGACACCGCAAAGGAGCCCCAGCGTCATGCTGAAGATTTGGCAGAAGTAGGGATAGACTTCTACTCCTGGGAACCTGAAGCCACTGTGGACTTCTATCCCTTTCCCCTTCCCCTACCTGCAAAGAAGGGGAACCTCTCGCTTTTTTTGTATTTATTGGGCTTAAAGGACTGCATGTGCGGGTAATATGTCTTTTTTGCCGGTGCTGGTGCAGAGGGCAAAAATGTTGACTTACCTGCGGTAGCCGCCGAGACTAACACATCCAGTCCATCGCCAAATAATGCCTCACCTTTATATGGGAGAGCCTCCATATATCTTTTGGAATCTGCATCCGCGTTCCACTGGCGAATCCACAACGCCTGCCGAGCCGATACTGCCATGGTAGCGGCTTGTGAACTCAAGAGTCCAATATCTTTCATTGCTACTAGCATGTATGCGGCAGCGTCTTTGATATTCCCTAACTTAAGGAGTATCTCATCTTTATCAATCATGTCAATTTCTGATGACACGCTTTCTGACTATTTTTCAATAGCGCGACTCTCCCACGCGCAAGCAATTGTGGGCCTGAGCAGCGTACCATTGGCAACATAAATTGATTTCAATGTAGTTTCCATCTTTTGGTCTGCCGGCTCATTTAGGAAAGCCGTGCCAGGTTCAGGGAGAATTACCTTCTTTGTCAACCTGGACAGTGCACTTTCTAACACAGGGGGTGACTCCCATTTTTTCCTGTCCTCCACCGGGAAAGGATAAGCTATCTGAATTCTCTTGGGAATACGAAATTTCTTTTCGGGATTCACCCACATCCCTTCAAAGAGAGTATTAAGCTCGTGGGAAGGAGGGAAAGTGACCTTGGATTTCTTTTCTTTATAGAAATAAGCCTTCTCCTGAGGTACAGGAGTGGCTTCCGTGCAGGGCCGGATTGGCCAGTGCTCTTACCGGGGAGGTCCCCGGTGGGCCGAGTGGCGTGCGGGGCCGCCTCCCATATGTGGCCCCGCCCCCCACGTGTCACGCTGTGCCGCGGCCACCAGCAGCTGCTGTAGGGAGCACAGGTCCTAACTGTGGAGGCGGAGGCCAGCAGGAGAGACTGTGTAGCCCCGGGTCCTGCAGCAGAGCCGGCCCCAGCCATAACGCAAACTGGGGCCGACTTTGACTTCTGCTGGTGCTGGGCACAGTGGGGCATATCATTACTCCAGCGCCACCATCGCCTCTCCCGGGCTACAGTCTGCAGCTTGCGATGGGTTTTTTAAAAGGGGGCGTGGCCACGGGGGGGGGGTCGATGATTAGGCCACGCCCCCAACTTTGCCTGGGGTCAAGTGATCATCTGTGTGTCCCGTACCCTGCCTGGTAGCTGCCTGCCTCCCTCCCTCTGTGCTGTGGGGACCTGGAGGTAACATTTGACTTATATGTATGTATGCATGCATTCATACATACATATATGGGCTTGTGTGGAGGGTGGTGACTCCAGGGAACGGGGTGGGTGGGTGTGTGTGGTGAATGGGATGTAACAGGATGTGTGTGTGTGTGGTAACTTGGTGGGTAACAGGCTGTGTGTGTGGTGATTTGGGGGCTAACAGGCTGTGTATGTGAGGTGACTGGTATGTAGCATGCTGTGTATGTGAGGTGACTGGGATGTAGTATGCTGTGTATGTGAGGTGACTGGTATGTAGCATGCTGTGCATGTGAGGTGACTGGGATGTAGCATGCTGTGTATGTGAGGTGACTGGGATGTAGCATGCTGTGTATGTGAGGTGACTGGGATGTAGCATGCTGTGTATGTGAGGTGACTGGGATGTAGCATGCTGTGTATGTGAGGTGACTGGGATGTAGCATGCTGTGTATGTGAGGTGACTGGGATGTAGCATGCTGTGTATGTGAGGTGACTGGGATGTAGCATGCTGTGTATGTGAGGTGACTGGGATGTAATAGGCTGTGTGTGTGCGGTGGCGGGATGGGGTAAAAGGCTATGCGTGTGTGTTTGGGGGGGGATGGTGGGAGCAGGCTGTGTGTGAGGTGACAGGAGGCACTGTCAGATCCAGGGGGGCGGATGCACACAGACATGGACCCGTTCCACCCCGCATGTCATTTATAGTGTTCTGTGAAGTGTCACCCCCCCCCAGTGTTCTGTGAAGTGTCACCCCCCCAGTGTTCTGTGAAGTGTCACCCCCCCAGTGTTCTGTGAAGTGTCACCCCCCCAGTGTTCTGTGAAGTGTCACCCCCCAGTGTTCTGTGAAGTGTCACCCCCCCAGTGTTCTGTGAAGTGTCACCCCCCCCCCCAGTGTTCTGTGAAGTGTCACCCCCCCAGTGTTCTGTGAAGAAGTGTTTCATCCCCCCAGTGTTCTGTCAAGTGTGTCACCCCCGAAGTGTTCTGTCATTGTGCCACCCCCCCCAGTGTTATGTTAGTGTCACCCCCCCCCAGTGTTCTGTCACTTTGTCACCCCCTCTGTGTTCTCTCACTGTGTTATACCCACCTCTGTGTGTTCTGTTGCAGTCAATGTGTCACCCCCCCCCCCCCCGTCTGTGTTCTGTGTCTGTACAGGTCAGGGCCATAACTAGGTGTGTGCTGATGGTGCCCTGCCCACAGCGCAAGTGCAGTGAAGGTGCACCATCTGGCAGCACACCCCTACCTACGGCTGTTTTATTCAGTGATGGAGTAGTGAAATTTCTACTGTCCGCTGGCGCCTGCCTCTGTAAGCGACGGGGAGCACACCATTTGGTGTTACCCGTCGTGTGGTAATCTGGCTGTTAGCTCCGCCGCCATCTCTGAAGTGGAAAGGGAGCGCTCCTTCAGCCGCCTGGTGCCGTATAGGAGCCTCCGCTGCCTCTACTGTGACACCCGCCGCAGCCTGAGCACTGGAGAGGGGACTGTGAGCGCCAGTAAATGAGTGTCTGCGCCTGGTAGTCCTGGATGCCGCATCGCCCTAAAAGGTAACTTGAGACACACATACACACACACGCACACACACACACACACACACACACACTCACTCACTCTCACTCTCTGTTGCTGTGATATGTAACAAAGGGTGACTCTGCTGCTGTAATGTGTAAAATGGTACTCTACGTGCCGTACTGTGTAAAATACCTGCCTAATGTGTAAAAGGGGACTCTACCTGCCATACTGTGTAAAAGGGAGCTATGTGGACACGGCCCTTCCCCATAAAGCCACACTCCTATATTTTGGCGTACGCCTACTGCGCGCATTGGCCCAGTTTTATATTTGGGGGGAGGGGGCGCCGATGCTGTTTTTTTTGCATACAGCGCTAAAATGTCTAGTTACGGCACTGGTACAGGAGCCTCACCCCTCCACGCCACGCGGGTCAACCTGCCTCACAGGCACCATGCAGAAGCCCTGCCCCTATAAGTAAAGTTTAGATCCGCCACTGGTATAAGTCTGCTCTGACCTCTGCCTGCACTGCGCTCCCGGCCACCACCAGACTGTAATGCCAGCCTGTCTGCAGGGAGGGGGGAAGAAGCTGGAAGAAATGGTGACATGGAGCCTGCCCTGATTGCAGCAGTCAGACAGATCTCCATGTACCACTATCAGGTACTGCAGTTTGCAGGACATTTTTTTAAAGATTGAGAGCTGTAGTGCCAGTGTAACATTGAGATCTGCATGGGGTGGGGGGGGGGGGTGTAACCATATGCAGAAGAGGAATACTGTCAGTTCAATTTCCTCCCACCCACTTTGCCCGGCCATGAGAATTCTTTAGTGCAGCGCTGCAGTGTAGCCGCAGCTCCTACACAAATAGAAGGGAAGGTGGGCAGGCGGCGCTAGACTTATACCCTTAGCCCACCTCCCCCAGTCCCCCTCCAATGGTGCTGGACTGCGGAGGGAATAAGGAGCTGGTGGCGCACTGAGAGCAGACACCACTGAAAGATGAGGCAAGTGGGGTGGGGGTGACATTTATTATGTGTAAACGGGGCACTGCTTCCGTGGACATGTGTATAAGCAGCACTGCTACAATGGCCATTATTATGTGTATAAGCAGCACTGCTACCATGGGCATTATGTATACAAGCGGTACTGATACCGTGCCAATTATGTGTATAAGTGGCACTGTTACTGTGGGCATTATTGTATTTAAGCGGCACTGCTACCGTGGGCGCAGGCTCTATTACTGTGGGCATTATTATGTGTTTAAGCGGCACTGCTACCATGGGCGCAGGCACTATTACTGTGGGCATTATTATGTGTTTAAGCGGCAATGCTACCCTGGGCTTTATGTGTTTATAAGCGGCACTGATACTGTGGTCATTATTATGTATATAAGAGGCACTGATACTGTGCCCATTATGTGTATAAGCGGCACTGATACCATGGCCGTTATGTGTATAAGCGGCACTGCTACCATTGGCATTATTATGTGTACAAACAGCACTGATACCGCACTGATACCGTGCCAATTATTATGTGTATAAGCGGCACTGTTACCTAGGGTATTATTATGTATATAAGCGGCACTGATACTGTGGGCATGTGTATAAGGGGCGCTACTGTGTAGCATAGCGTGAATATGGGGTACTACTCTGTGGTGTAATATGAAATAGAGGCACTATGTACAGTGTAATGACAATAAGGGGGAAATTCAAATGTTTGAAAAGTCGGTTTGGTGTCTGTTTTTTTCCTGTCTCTTAAGGCCCGTACACACTCTTGAACGGCCGATATATCGCGGGTCCGTCGGCCAGTGTGTACGGCCGATACGTCTGTGAACTCTGTCGTTCACAAACGTATTGCGTCGGCCCCGCAGCACAGCCGACGGCCTATATATCTACCGATATATTGGCGCGTCACTGTGTGTGTACGGCCGTCGGCCAACCTCCCGTACACATGCCGCGGCGGCTGGCGGTGATTGACAGCTGAACTGGGCGGGCGTGTGTGCACGCCCGCCCAGTTCATGACGTCAGTCCCCGACGGATCGGGCAGTGTGTATGCTCGACACACAGCCCGATCCGTCCATACATATATCTGCAGATCAATTGATAGGCAGATATATCTACCAGTGTGTACCCACTTTAAGATAGGAAAAAACAGACACCCAAACAGACACCCAACTGACTTTTACAATTGAATATCCCCCTAAGAGTGTGCTATTGTGTTGCATAATTTGTATTGGGGGTACTATTGTGTGGCCACGCCGTTTCCATGTGATGCCGCACACCTTTTTTGTGACGCGCGCCTTCTTTGCGCACTGTTTCTTTAGACAGTATGGGGGTTAGGGCACAAAATTGTAGTTTACGGGGGGGTGGGTGCCTAACACCCTACCATCGCCTCTGCCTCTGCTTAATGGGAGGGGAGTCGGTGGCGGGGGAAATGAGTTCCACCACCTCTCCAGAACCACATTAAGCCCTGGTAGGGACAGACAGCACACAAAGAGAAGGGGAATGGGGTAGAAACTGTATATACGAAACTGGAGACAAGAAGGCTAACAGAAGGTGAAAGACAGGCAGGTGATTGATAGATGAAGGCATACACACATGGGGAACAGACAGCAGAAAGTGGAACAATTGTCAAAGCATGGGAAAGCGAATTGCTCAGAATTGTTCACCCAGTGGAAATGCAGTAAAGGTAGGATCAGGTGGTACAGCAGTAAGCTCTGCCCCCTATTTAAACAGGGTGGCTGCGTGCTTCCAATTGTGGCTGTCCCATTGGCGCAGAAACCCTGCATCAAGTGACTGGCCGAAGCTTGGCAGGTAAAAGGGGAGAGAGGCAGAAACTGTGCAGAAGGAGAAAGGCAGAAGGTGGTCAGTGAATAGACAGAAGGAAACATGCATAAGGGAAAATTATATAGGTGTGAAAATGAGAAAAGAGAGGCTGGGAGAAACATGCAGTAGATGGACTGAGAGTTAGGAGGAGACGCACGGAGAAGATGGATTAAGAGAGCGAACATATGCAGAAGATGGACTTAGTGGGGGAGATAGACTAAGAGGTTAATTCAATTCAACGCGGATTGGATAGCATCGGGAGGGAGCTTCTGGAGCTATTCAATGCAGCGCGATGCTAAGTCTGAGAATACCTGTATTCCCGGACAAAATAAGGTGTTAAGTCGTGAGAACAGGCATTCTCCAGCTAAACTGCCTCGCCGTGGTGCTGTTTGCACAGCGTTAGGTCACAAAGCAGCATTGTGGACCTAGTTTTGTTGAATTCCGGCTCGCACCCTTAGAAGGGTGCAAGAAGAAATCCTCTAGTCAGTGACAGCATTGCTCTGAATTGAATAGCACCAGGAGCTCCCTCCCAGCGCTATTCAATCCGTGTTGAACTGAACTGACCCCTTAGAAGCAGAGAAAAATGAAGGGGATGGACTGAGATATGAGTGTGCAGAGGATTAAATGTCACCCCAGTATTAATTTCTTAACTATTCCAGCTACAAATCGTGATACAATGGGTGTTTCCAAAAGTATGCGCAATTAACTGGGAGTGCAGCTAAATCAAGTGCAAAAAGAGGTGTATCCCACACTTCAAAAGATATAACAATGGAAAGAGAGAACTTTTACATATGATAATAGCGCTCACCCAGTGACATGTAAAAGTGAACAAATAACTGGTAGACAATGCATTCACCCTTAAAAGTTATTCCTCGTTGATGTATTGAATGGAGGAAGAAGATTCACTTTAGGGGATCCTCGTATCAAGCAATAACATTCAGAAATGGAACAGATGGATTCCCAAAAATCTGAAACATAAGTGCCTCTTTCCCAATTGTGTATGGGTTTAAACAAGAGGCACCATTAAACACAAACCATAGTGCAGTATTTTTGTTAAAAGCACGCACAGTTTTTAATGCACAGATTAAACTTACAAGAAGTTAAAAGAACAAAAGCATATCATGATAGACTTCATGGGATAACACAGATGTTATATCACCCAGCGATTTCTTGCAGCCACGGCAGATGGTATTGGAAAGTGTGCACAGTCTCTCCAGGTGTCCAGCAGCATGCAGAATAGCAGAGGGTAAATGTGTCCAAATGTCCCAGGGTCAGTCACAGGTTTAAAAGCAAGAAGCAACGCTTAACGCGTATCGGACAGAACGTCCTTCATCAGAAGCGTGGATTAGTGGCTCCAAACTGGTGTTTTTATACCATCCTGGATGAGGGTCTCAGCTGTCTCCGATCATCAATCGCTCGTTGCGCTCCGTCCAGCGCACATGCGCGATGACTACCGGAAACCGGAAATCGTCGGTGCGTGTCACTTGCGCTCCACAGACCCGGAAGACCTCCAAACGGCTCTCCTTCACTTTGTTACATGGATAACCATGCTGTTGGTATGCGTTTCACTGACCAGGAAATGCACACAGAACCGTCATCCATTCATTCCCTTATATAGGGTTGTCACAACAAATATAACATGAAGTCCCGGATTAATATACGACCATATAAAAATAAAAAAGAAGAAATAGCAGCAATTACCAAATAATACGGACACATATCCAAATCAGGAGACACTTCAGAAATTAAACACTAGGATGGACAAAAAAAGGGGGGGATTAAGTCAAGAAACATTTTAACTCAAAATCCCCGTTCAGACCACCCGGGTTCAGGGTGCCTAGACGATGTATTAACCTCATCTCTGTTTGCGAGAGTCTTTTATCCAAATCCCTTGTTCTCCATTTCTGTTGTATCACCTGCACACCCCAAAAGTTCCTGAGTGCACTTGTATTGGAATTGTGTACCCTTTTAAAGTGTGCTGAGACATTATGCGATTCAAGACCTTTTCGGATATTATATATATGCTCGGCCCACCTCACCTTCCCACTTCTTCCTGTTTTACCAACATAGGCAAGGCCGCAAGTGCATTCGAGCACATATATAATATTTTTTGTATGACATGTGATGAAATCCCGAATGGGATATCTGTGGCCATTAACAATGTATTCCGTGAATTTCCTCACTGGAACCTTAACAGTCTTGCACATGAGGCAGTCACCACAACGGTGAAAGCCTTTTGTCCTCACGCTTTGTCTCAATTCCATATCGATGCTACTCCTCACAAGATGGTTCTTAAGTGATTGAGCCTTCCTATAGATGAATACGGGTCTATCTGGCAACAAATCACCGATCACTATATCTTGTTTTAAAATATTCCAGTTATTAATAAAAACTTTTTCTATATTCTTAAAAGAACTACTATATTGGCTGACGAAGGCCCATTTGAATCTATCATCAGAGATGGTGGATTTTTCTTTTATTGCCAGTAGTTGGGATCTATTCACCTTATCTACCCTTGTTCTGGCAGACTCAAGGACATTAGATGTATATCCTCTTTGTGCTAGTCTATCTGTGAGTTCATCCAGTTGCTGATTGCATACTCCTGTTTCAGAACAGTTTCTCTTGACCGTGTGAACTGACTGAACGGTATCCCATCCAGCCAGTGCGCATGGTGTTGACTGGTTCTGTCGATGAAGCTGTTGGAGTCTGTTTTTTTCCTATACGTTTTTGAATGAACTTCACCATTTTGAATATAGATACTCAGGTCGAGGAAGGACACCTCCTTCTGACTCTGCGTAAATGTAAATTTAATATTCACATCATTCAAGTTCAAACTCTGACAGAATGTTTGAAGTGACTCTTCATCCCCGCGCCACACAAAAAGCACGTCGTCAATATAACGCCGCCAGGACACCAGGCCCGCTACCAGTACACCGTCTCTCCAGATCTGGCAGTCCTCCCAGTATGCCATAAATAAATTGGCATAACTGGGAGCGAACCTGGTGCCCATGGCGGTGCCAATCCGCTGTAAATAAAAAGTTCCGTCAAAGAAAAAATAATTATTAAGTAAGATGAATCTGATGCTCTCCATAATGAACATCCTAATGGATTCACTATAGCTGCTCATACTTAAAAAATACGAGACCGCCATGAGGCCTTTCTCCAAATCTATAATTGTATATAAAGTACAAACGTCAGCTGTACATAGGAAATCACCTGTTTCCCATTTATAGTTTGTCAGGCTCCTCAGGATGTCCCCAGTATCCTTTACAAAGGATCTTGTAGTTACCACTATGGGTTGTAGATAGTGGTCAACCATGGCTGAAAGATTACTAGTCAGGCTGTTACACCCAGATACTATAGGTCTACCAGGGGGGTGGAGGGGGTCCTTATGAACCTTTGGGAGAACATACATGGTAGGTATGGTGGGGTTCTTAATGTTCAGAAACTCATGTTCACCTTTTGTAATTACCTTATTATCCAAGGCTTGTGTGGTGAGATCCAACAACGCTTTCGCAATACGTGTTGTTGGGTCCACTTTGAGTTTCTGATAAGTGCCTCCTTCATTAAGCTGTTTGTGTACTTCCTCCATGTATGATTCCCTTTTCATAAGGACCACCCCTCCACCCTTGTCTGCTGGCTTAATAATTAAATCCTTGTCATCTTTCAAGGATCGAATGGCCTCGAATTCCTTTTTAGTCAAATTGGGTTTGTTCTTTTTACCACCTTTTTGTATCTCTTTCTCAATCTCTCTGCAAACCACTTTATTAAATACCTCTAGATAGTTTCCTCTCGATTGGGTGGGATAAAACGTGGAGGGTGCTTTAAATCGTGATACTTCCCCACTATACTCCACATCCACATCTGCATTCTCCTTATTCTGAAAAAACTTTTTAATTGTTAATTTACGAATGAATTTTTGGACGTCTAAAAAGACGTCAAAGGAGTTAGGCTTACTTGTCGGTGCAAAGTTTAGGCCTTTTTGCAGTACTTTCACTTCATGTGTAGATAATGATCTATCAGATAAATTGAATATTTTTCCTTCCAACGCAATCGCAGTGGAGGAATCCATGGTGTTTGTTGCTGCTATGTCAATAACCATGTCTGATCCCTCTGAGCAACTACTTATGGGGATAGTGTCTCTAGGTTTGCGGGTTCTTTTAGGACGTTTGCCAGCCCTTGTACCCCTCCTGGTTTTTTTACTGGCAGTATCCTTACATACTACCTTCTGTTTCGTGGGGTCCTTTGGCCAAACCCTAAAAAATATTTATACCCCCAAAGGTTTAGAAATATAAATACTACAACTAATCCCCAGGAGGTAAAAACCTCAAATAGATTTTTGGCACTAAGAGAGAGAGACGAAGATCCCTCCTCCTCTTCTTCTTCTTTTTTAGGGTTTGGCCAAAGGACCCCACGAAACAGAAGGTAGTATGCAAACCTAGAGACACTATCCCCATAAGTAGTTGCTCAGAGGGATCAGACATGGTTATTGACTTTGCACCGACAAGTAAGCCTAACTCCTTTGACGTCTTTTTAGACGTCCAAAAATTCATTCGTAAATTAACAATTAAAAAGTTTTTTCAGAATAAGGAGAATGCAGATGTGGATGTGGAGTATAGTGGGGAAGTATCACGATTTAAAGCACCCTCCACGTTTTATCCCACCCAATCGAGAGGAAACTATCTAGAGGTATTTAATAAAGTGGTTTGCAGAGAGATTGAGAAAGAGATACAAAAAGGTGGTAAAAAGAACAAACCCAATTTGACTAAAAAGGGTGGAGGGGTGGTCCTTATGAAAAGGGAATCATACATGGAGGAAGTACACAAACAGCTTAATGAAGGAGGCACTTATCAGAAACTCAAAGTGGACCCAACAACACGTATTGCGAAAGCGTTGTTGGATCTCACCACACAAGCCTTGGATAATAAGGTAATTACAAAAGGTGAACATGAGTTTCTGAACATTAAGAACCCCACCATACCTACCATGTATGTTCTCCCAAAGGTTCATAAGGACCCCCTCCACCCCCCTGGTAGACCTATAGTATCTGGGTGTAACAGCCTGACTAGTAATCTTTCAGCCATGGTTGACCACTATCTACAACCCATAGTGGTAACTACAAGATCCTTTGTAAAGGATACTGGGGACATCCTGAGGAGCCTGACAAACTATAAATGGGAAACAGGTGATTTCCTATGTACAGCTGACGTTTGTACTTTATATACAATTATAGATTTGGAGAAAGGCCTCATGGCGGTCTCATATTTTTTAAGTATGAGCAGCTATAGTGAATCCATTAGGATGTTCATTATGGAGAGCATCAGATTCATCTTACTTAATAATTATTTTTTCTTTGACGGAACTTTTTATTTACAGCGGATTGGCACCGCCATGGGCACCAGGTTCGCTCCCAGTTATGCCAATTTATTTATGGCATACTGGGAGGACTGCCAGATCTGGAGAGACGGTGTACTGGTAGCGGGCCTGGTGTCCTGGCGGCGTTATATTGACGACGTGCTTTTTGTGTGGCGCGGGGATGAAGAGTCACTTCAAACATTCTGTCAGAGTTTGAACTTGAATGATGTGAATATTAAATTTACATTTACGCAGAGTCAGAAGGAGGTGTCCTTCCTCGACCTGAGTATCTATATTCAAAATGGTGAAGTTCATTCAAAAACGTATAGGAAAAAAACAGACTCCAACAGCTTCATCGACAGAACCAGTCAACACCATGCGCACTGGCTGGATGGGATACCGTTCAGTCAGTTCACACGGGTCAAGAGAAACTGTTCTGAAACAGGAGTATGCAATCAGCAACTGGATGAACTCACAGATAGACTAGCACAAAGAGGATATACATCTAATGTCCTTGAGTCTGCCAGAACAAGGGTAGATAAGGTGAATAGATCCCAACTACTGGCAATAAAAGTAAAATCCACCATCTCTGATGATAGATTCAAATGGGCCTTCGTCAGCCAATATAGTAGTTCTTTTAAGAATATAGAAAAAGTTTTTATTAATAACTGGAATATTTTAAAACAAGATATAGTGATCGGTGATTTGTTGCCAGATAGACCCGTATTCATCTATATGAAGGCTCAATCACTTAAGAACCATCTTGTGAGGAGTAGCATCGATATGGAATTGAGACAAAGCGTGAGGACAAAAGGCTTTCACCGTTGTGGTGACTGCCTCATGTGCAAGACTGTTAAGGTTCCAGTGAGGAAATTCACGGAATACATTGTTAATGGCCACAGATATCCCATTCGGGATTTCATCACATGTCATACAAAAAATATTATATATGTGCTCGAATGCACTTGCGGCCTTGCCTATGTTGGTAAAACAGGAAGAAGTGGGAAGGTGAGGTGGGCCGAGCATATATATAATATCCGAAAAGGTCTTGAATCGCATAATGTCTCAGCACACTTTAAAAGGGTACACAATTCCAATACAAGTGCACTCAGGAACTTTTGGGGTGTGCAGGTGATACAACAGAAATGGAGAACAAGGGATTTGGATAAAAGACTCTCGCAAACAGAGATGAGGTTAATACATCGTCTAGGCACCCTGAACCCGGGTGGTCTGAACGGGGATTTTGAGTTAAAATGTTTCTTGACTTAATCCCCCCCTTTTTTTGTCCATCCTAGTGTTTAATTTCTGAAGTGTCTCCTGATTTGGATATGTGTCCGTATTATTTGGTAATTGCTGCTATTTCTTCTTTTTTATTTTTATATGGTCGTATATTAATCCGGGACTTCATGTTATATTTGTTGTGACAACCCTATATAAGGGAATGAATGGATGACGGTTCTGTGTGCATTTCCTGGTCAGTGAAACGCATACCAACAGCATGGTTATCCATGTAACAAAGTGAAGGAGAGCCGTTTGGAGGTCTTCCGGGTCTGTGGAGCGCAAGTGACACGCACCGACGATTTCCGGTTTCCGGTAGTCATCGCGCATGTGCGCTGGACGGAGCGCAACGAGCGATGGATGATCGGAGACAGCTGAGACCCTCATCCAGGATGGTATAAAAACACCAGTTTGGAGCCACTAATCCACGCTTCTGATGAAGGACGTTCTGTCCGATACGCGTTAAGCGTGGCTTCTTGCTTTTAAACCTGTGACTGACCCTGGGACATTTGGACACATTTACCCTCTGCTATTCTGCATGCTGCTGGACACCTGGAGAGACTGTGCACACTTTCCAATACCATCTGCCGTGGCTGCAAGAAATCGCTGGGTGATATAACATCTGTGTTATCCCATGAAGTCTATCATGATATGCTTTTGTTCTTTTAACTTCTTGTAAGTTTAATCTGTGCATTAAAAACTGTGCGTGCTTTTAACAAAAATACTGCACTATGGTTTGTGTTTAATGGTGCCTCTTGTTTAAACCCATACACAATTGGGAAAGAGGCACTTATCTTTCAGATTTTTGGGAATCCATCTGTTCCATTTCTGAATGTTATTGCTTGATACGAGGATCCCCTAAAGTGAATCTTCTTCCTCCATTCAATACATCAACGAGGAATAACTTTTAAGGGTGAATGCATTGTCTACCAGTTATTTGTTCACTTTTACATGTCACTGGGTGAGCGCTATTATCATATGTAAAAGTTCTCTCTTTCCACTATTCCAGCTACAACACAATACTTTCTAAACTTTTAATGTGTTAGGTCCAGCTAATTTTACATGCTCTGCCTTTTGTTGGTGTAACTCCGCCTACATTACATTTTTAAGTAAGCCCGCCTACTTTGGTATTGGCTCCGCCTACAGTTGGTTTGGTGCCACCCACATGAGGCCACTTCTAGAAACTTTTCCAGGGCCACTTTTGTTTCCCAATCCGTCCCTGCTTCCGTGACTTCCAGAACTTCCCTTATAGCTACAATCATATATCGTTGACACAAGAATCAGTGTCTGTGTCGGTATCAGTATTCACAATATTCGCAAATGGTCTCTTATGTGACCCAGAGGGGTCGCCTGCAGATGGAAGAACAGAGCCCTGAAAAATCACATCTTCCACAGATTTTCTCCAGCACTCAGCATGAGATTCAGATTTATCTAATCTCCTATTGATATGATGCATACTATCACATATTTCTTTTACCCATGCAGGCTCTTAGTGTGCCGGCAGCGCCACCACATTACAACTCTGTTTCCATAAAATGGCTTCCTCCGGGGAGGAACTCCCTTCCTCAGACATGTCACACACGTGTACAACACCCACACAGACACACTGGGACTTATAGGGGACAGACCCACAGTAAAATCTGTCAGAGGGACACAGTTTAGGAGCAGCCAGTTCACAACCCCAGCGCCAGTATCTAATGCCTGTGAACACAGAATGCAAACTGACATGCAGCGCTTTTTACACAGTAAAGCACACTTGTAAAGCACCCAAACCACTTGTGCCCCCCCTTTATGCACCCTGATACTTGTAGTCAGAAGTGGAGGAGGACCAGCGTTCAGTGGCGGATCCAGCGGGGGGGGGGCACTTGGGCCCGTGCCCCCCCTGTCATTTGTGGCCTTCTGTCCCCCGTTTCCCCCCCCGGCGCCGGCGCCGCACAGGGAGATGACGGGTGCCCGCTGAGATTGTGTTACCAGCGGGCGCCCGTCTCCCTGCACAGCGGCAGCCGGAGGCAGGAGCTCAGTACTGAGCTCCGGCTTCCGGCGCTGTCACTGTGCGCCGTGCGCTATGGGAGAGACGTCAGTCATGACGTCTCTATCATAGTGCTGACTGAGGAGCGGACGCCCAGGGAGGAGGAGGACTGCAGCGGCCTGGAAGCGGGAACGGGGCTCGGTGAGTATGATGTTTTTTTTCCCTTAATGCAGCGGGGGCATCTACTGGGGGCAAACTACGGGGGGACATTACTACTGGGGGGCATCAACAAGGGGCATTACTACTGGGGGGGAATTACTACTGGGGCAAACTACTGGGGGCATTATAAATGGGGGGCATCTACTGGGGGCATCACTACTGAGGGGTCATCTATTGGGGGCAGCTACTGGGGGACATTTTTACTGGGGGTCATCTACTGGGGGCATTATTACTGGGGGGCATCTACTTGGGGCATTACTACTGGGGTCATATATTGGGGCAAACTTGTAGGGGGCATTATTACTGGGGGGTCATCTATTGGGGCAGCTACTGGGGGACATTTTTTGCAGGGGGCCATCTACTGGGGGCATTATTACTGGGGGGTATCTACTAGGGGCATTACTACTGGGAAGTCATCTATTGGGGGCAGCTACTGGGGGACATTTTTACTGGGGGCCATCTACTGGGGGCATTATTACAGGGGGGCATCTACTGGGGGCATTATTACTGGGGGGTCATCTATTGGGGGCAGCTACTGGGGGACATTTTTACTGGGGGCCATCTACTGAGGGCATTATTACTGGGGGGCATCTACTGGGGGCATTACTACTAGGGGGTCATCTATTGGGGGCAGCTACTGGGGACATTTTTACTTGGGGCCATCTACTGGGGGCATTATTACTGGGGGGCATCTACTGGGGGCATTACTACTGGGGGGTCATCTATAGGGGGCAAACTCCTAGGGGGCATTACTACTGGGGGCAAACTACTGGAGGACATTATTACTGGGGGGCATCTACTGGGGGCAAACTGCTGGGGACATTATTACTGGGGGCCATCTACTGGGGGCAAACTACTGGGGGACATTATTACTGGGGTGCACCTACTGGGGGCAAACTGCTGGGGGACATTATTACTGGGTAGCATCTACTGGGGGCAAACTACTGGGGGACATTATTACTGGGGGCCAACTACAAAGGTGCTAACTACTGGGGGCATACTACAGGAAGGCATTACTACTGGCGGCGTAACTACAGGGGCATTACTACTGGCGGCTTAACTACAGGGGCATTACTAGTTGGGGGCTAAACTACAGGGGGACCAAACTACTGGGGGCATAACTACAGGGGCCAAACTACTGGGGGATAACTACAGGGGCCAAACTACTGGGGGCATTACTACTGGAGGCTAAACTACAAGGGGGGCATAACTACAGGGGCTAAACTACAATGGGGCAAACTACAGGGGGGCATTACTACTGGTGGCTAAACTCCTGGGGGCATTACCACTGGGAGGCTAAACTAAAGGGGGGGGGGTAAACTACTGGGGTCATAACTGCAGGGGCATTACCACTGGGGGCATAATGACTGGGGGCATTACTACAGGCAACATTACTACTGGGGGCAATACGGGCATTGCATAAGGGGCACCACTACTATGGGGTCTATATAAGGGGCACTACCAGTACAGTGGACATTGCATAATGAGTGCTACAACTGTGGGCATTGTATAAGAAGCGCCACCTCCCATGCACCGAAGCCGCATGCAGATGTACTTGCCCCTTCCATGGTGCCCCCCTATCATTTTCTTCTGGATCCGCCCCTGCCAGCGTTGTCTCTGCAGTCTGAGGAGAGAGAGGAAACGGCGCTGAGCAGTGTGCTGGCTGCCTGAAGAAGAAGCTCCGCCCCGCAATGGCGCGTTTTTACCTCAGAGACTTTTCATAATATTTATACTGGCAGGGGTAGGGCTATGCCTGGGCATCTTATGCCCCCTTTTTGCCAGTTTATATAGGTATTTTGCTGCCCAGGGTGCCTGCCGTGCCTGTGTGTGTGGGCAGCAATGGCGCGCTGCACTCCCGCCAGCCGCGCTGTACCTCAGCCGTTGCTTTATTTGATAGAAGATCTGTCTTCTTCTACTCACCTGTCTTCTGACTTCTGGCTCTGTGAGGGGGGTGACGGCGTGCTGTGGGAGTGAGCATCTAGACACGGCTAGCGTTCAGTACCCTTCAGGAGCTAATGGTGTCCTGTCAGCCAGAAGCAGAGCCATGAAACTCTTCAGGAAGTTGGTTCCTACTTCTGCCCCCTCAGTCCCACGAAGCAGGGAGACTGTTGCCAGCAGTTCTCCCTGTAAATAAAAAACCTAACATAAGTCTTTTCAGAGAAGCTCAGTAGACCTCCACTAGTGTGCATCCAGTCTGCCTGGGCACATTTCTAAAACTGAGGTCTGGAGGAGGGGCATAGAGGGAGGAGCCAGTTCACACTCATTGAAAAGTCTTAAGAGTGCCCATGGCTCCTGTGGAACCGTCTATACCCATGGTCATGAAGTGGACCCCAGCATATCCTCTAGGACGTATGAGAAATATATATATATATATATATATATATATATATAAATAACTCCTCTGCCTACCTCTTTTTTAGGGGCCCCACTGTCTGAAGGGCCCCAGGCCTCCCATAGCCTTAATCCGGCTCTGCCCACACTGTATCTGATATGCACTGTCTGTAACCTGCAATGTTTCTAACCTGCACTGTATCGAACCTGAACTGTATCCAACCCACATTGTATGCGACCCACACTGTATCCAACCTGCAATGTAACCTGCACTGTATCCAACCCACACTAAATATCCGAACCGCACTGTATCCAACCTGCATTGTATTTGACCAGCACTATGTATCCCACACTTTAACCTGCTCAATATTTAACTGTGTCCCAAAGTATTCCACACTGTACCCCGCAAGTACAAGATGCTGTGTTTGTGGTTGGGGAGATTTTGAGCTGCTGTTTGATCGTGGCTTTACATGGGCATAAAGTGCCAGTCATCAGTGGCTCAGGGCCCTCTGGAGGGAGGTTCAGATTAGGCACTGAGAATAGTCACGTGCTGGGGGGGCATATGCACTTGAGTAGGGGGCATCCACATCTGTTCTTGCTATTTAACATACAGATTTAGCCACCTTTATCTTGACTGGCTGAGGCATTTGTCCCGATCGAGCATATGCAGTGTACCGGGACGTAGGGAGGCGTGCCTAGTCACAGAGAGGCGTACCTAATCGCACGGAGGCAGACAGAGCGTTTGGCGTTACCTTTACGTGTAATACCTGCGATCATCCACCAGATGTCGCTTTTTACAATCACCACTGCGCATGCGTGTGGTCTCCCGTAAAGTACAATACTGAAATATATAATAAGGACTACTTTACTAAGCGTCTCATTACGCTGCATACAGTAAATACTCATTACGCTGCATTATTTAATACAGTAAATACTCATTATGCTGCATTATTTAATACAGTATATACGGTACAGACGCAAATAGTACAGCATACAGTATATGATCCATCTACAGTACTTTATGAATATGTGAGCGTCCAAGTCCCGCAGACAAAACAACATAAAACCAGTCGTGTACACTGTCGCAAATGGACGTGTTAGAAGTTCACTATTGCCTCTTGAGATTAGGAATTTTGTACAGTATATTAGTGTCCTAATCCCGTAGCCATTACAGCATATTAAAAACCAATGGATTTATTCATCTGTACGCGGCGAAGTGGTGAAGTGTTCCGCTTCCTATACTCAGAGTCCCGAGTTCGATTTCTAAAGTACAAATGCATGTTAGTTTTTTCCAGACACTTTATTATTTTTTTATTCACATAAACCAGGGCAAAGCTGCAGGAGCGGTTCTACTGTTAAGGTTCTAAGCACCGTACAGTACACATACAATTCTGTAACAGGGCAGACTCAATAGAAATGGCTACCACCTTTGACTCCTTGCCCCACGGAGGCCCTAGGCTATGGAGCAAGTAACAGTCCAGATTATGCAGGCTATGGGGCAATGCTGAAGGAGCGTCACAATCCCCTAGCTGAAATACACAGGGGTGATAGGAATAAGCGAGGTCTATGCACATTACGGTACACCGGACTCAATCACACTGGCAAAATGGCCACTGCCCCTGAACCCCCACCACGTGGCAGGCAGCGCTCGGATATGGAGTGAGAGATGGCATAAGTTTTGCAGGCTACGGGGCAATGCTGAAGGAGCGTCACAGTCCCCTAGCCAAAATACATAGGGGCGATAGAGATAAGCGAGGTCTATGCACATTACGTTACACCGGGCTCGATCGCATAGCAAACTGACAAAACACAAGTTTTACATAAAGCAGGGCAAAGCTGCAGGAGAGTTTCTCCTGTCAAGGTTCTATGCACCATACGGTACGCATACAATTCTGTAGCAGGGCAGACTCAATTGAAATGGCTACCGCCTGTGACTCCTTGCCCCATGGAGGCCCTCAGCTATGGAGCAAGTAACAGCACAGATTTTGTAGGTCACGGGGCAATGCTGAAGGAGCGTCAGAATCCCCTAGCTAAAATACACAGGGTCGATAGGGATAAGCGAGGTCTATGCACTTAATGATACACCGCAAAGTTCCCCATGGTTTTGATTATGCCTTTTCTTTGAACACGGTATTTTCCACTGCCTCACCCTACCCACATCCCACTTTCCCCTTCCCCCCTGGGAGCCTGCAAAGTACATGCAGTAGACAGGGAGGGAGTTCCGATCAGGTTACAAGACATGTGCAACAGTATACTACTGTATGTAGGAAAATCCCCCGCCCACTCTGATTTATGTGAAACCTGTGTGCACCCTTCCATTGAATGTATAACAAAGAAAAAAAAAATAATAAAGTGAATGTTACAGGAACACATTAAAAAAAAGGTTGGCACTTCCTTCCCATTGGTGTTGGTTTATGCCTTAGGGGACTCGGACGCTAATACTTGTATTTCAAAAGCTCTGTATTTTCCACCGCCTCTCCCTACCCCCATCGCCCTTCTCCCCTGGGAGCCTGCACAGGTCATGCAGTGGACAGGGAGGGAGTTCAGGTCAGGTACAATACACAAATGCCGACGATCTACAGTACCGTGTTGCTCAGTTAGTTGCGTCGGAATACACTAATTTATACTCATTACCGCTGTGTTTTTGTATATAGCGGAATGAATCGCTGCTGCAGATTTACTTTGATTTATGTGAAACCTGTGTGCACCCTTTCATTGAATGAATAACACAGAAAAAAATAATAAAGTGAATGTCACGGGAACAAATATAAAAAAAAAAGGTTGGCACTTTGGGACTCAAACTTGGACTCTAAGCGTGGGAGGTGGGAGCCTTCATCGCTAGGTTGGTATGGAAGAGGAGACAATTAGCTACCATAGGGTACCAACCCCAAGTTTCTGTGACCCCCACAAGGCTCATGGCAAGTATCGGAACCCATGGTGGGTCTGAATTAATGGGCCCATTATAGTCTATGGGAATATGGGTCCACTTTGCATACTGATATCTTTAGTTCTGGGTGTCCCAGAAACTCAAGACTGATACCATACAAAAGAGGAGACTCTTGGCTTTCTGGGCAGACCATTCACTAGTTTATGTGACACTGGAAAGGGAAACGGGAAGCAACCGTGTATCGGGTCCCCTCCAGTTGTCCGCCTAGCTTGCACAGGATGCAGGGTTTCTGGCTAGATAGGAAATACTGGCCCTCATTCTGAGTTGTTCGCTCGCTAGCCGCTTTTTCGCAGCAGTGCACACGCTAAGCCGCCACCCTCTGGGAGTGAATCTTAGCTTAGCTGAATTGCGAACGAAGTATTCGCAATATTGCAAAAAGACTTTTCTTTGCAGTTTCTGAGTAGATCGAGACTTACTCTTCCAGTGCGATCAGTTCAGTGCTTGTCGTTCCTGGTTTGATGTCACAAACACACCCAGCGTTCGCCCAGCCACTCCCCCGTTTCTCCAGCCACTCCCGTGTTTTTCCCAGAAACGGCAGCGTTTTTTCACACACACCAATAAAACGGTCAGTTTCCGCCCAGAAGCACCCACTTCCTGTCAATCACACTCCGATCACCAGAACGAAGAAAAACCTCTTAATGCCGTGAGTAAAATACCGAACTTCTTAGCAAATTTACTTGACGCAGCCGCAGTGCGAACATTGCGCATGCGCAGTTAGCGGAAAATCGCACCGATGCGAAGGAAAAGAACGAGCGAACAACTCGGAATGAGGGCCACTGTACAGAAATGCTAAGCATGGTAATTTGACATCCAGGAACATAGGGGGTAATTCCAAGTTGATCGCAGCAGGAATTTTGGTAGCAATTGGACAAAACCATGGGGGTCATTCCGAGTTGTTCGCTTGCAAGTGAATTTTAGCAGATTTGCTCATGCTAAGCCGCCGCCTACTGGGAGTGAATCTTAGCATCTTAAAATTGTGAACGATGTATTCGCAATATTGCGATTACACACCTCGTAGCAGTTTCTGAGTAGCTTCAGACTTACTCGGCATCTGCGATCAGTTCAGTGCTTGTCGTTCCTGGTTTGATGTCACAAACACACCCAGCGTTCGCCCAGACACTCCCCCGTTTCTCCAGCCACTCCTGCGTTTTTTCCGGAAACGGTAGCGTTTTTTCCCACACGCCCATAAAACGGCCTGTTTCCGCCCAGTAACACCCATTTCCTGTCAATCACATTACAATCGCCAGAACGATGAAAAAGCCGTGAGTAAAATTCCTAAGTGCATAGCAAATTTACTTGGCGCAGTCACAGTGCGGACATTGCGCATGCGCATTAAGCGGAAAATCGCTGCGATGCGAAGATTTTTTCCGAGCGAACAACTCGGAATGACCCCCATGTGCACTGCAGGGGAGACAGATTTAACATGTGCAGAGAGAGTTAGATTTGGGTGGGGTGTGTTCAATCTGCAATCTAATTTGCAGTGTAAAAATAAAGCAGCCAGTATTTACCTTGCACAGAAACAAAATAACCCACCTAAATCTAACTCTCTCTGCACATGTTATATCTGCCTCCCCTGCAGTGCACATGGTTTTGCCCAACTGCTAAAAAAATTCCTTCTGCGATCAACTTGGAATTACCCCCATAGGGAGGAGTTTTTATCTCCATTATACTTAGAAAAATTACATTTGCCACTGTACGTTACAAGCTGTTCGTGCTAATTAGTACACTAGTAGAACATACTGTACAGAGATACTAAGGACAGTGATTTGGCATCCACGAAATTAGGGAGGAGCTTTAATCTCTCTCCATTGTAATCTTTCTAAGTATAATGGAGAGAGATAAAAGCTCCTCCCTAAATTTCTGGGTGCCAAATTGCCATCCTTAGTATCTTTGTACACAATGTTCTACTAGTGTACTAATTAGCACGAACAGCTTGTAACGTACAGTGGCAAGTTTAATCTTTCTATGTATAATGGAGAGATTAAAGCTCCTCCCTAAGTTTCTTGATACCAAATCACTGTCCTTAGTATCTCTGTACAGTATGTTCTACTAGTGTACTAATTAGCACGAACAGCTTTTAACTGGATGCCAAAGCACCGTACTTAGTATCTCTGTACAGTATGTTCTATTAGGGTACTAATTAGCACGACCAGCTTGTAACATACAGCGGCAAGTTTAATCTTTCTATGTATAATGGAGAGAGATAAAAGCTCCGCAGTAAGTTCCTGGATGCCAAATCACTGTACTTAGTATCTCTGTACAGTATGTTCTATTAGAGTACTAATTAGCTGTTTGTGCTAATTGGTACTAGAGATGAGCGCCGGAAATTTTTCGGGTTTTGTGTTTTGGTTTTGGGTTCGGTTCCGCAGCCATGTTTTGGGTTCGACCGCGTTTTGGCAAAACCTCACCGAATTTTTTTTGTCGGATTCGGGTGTGTTTTGGATTCGGGTGTTTTTTTCAAAAAACCCTAAAAAACAGCTTAAATCATAGAATTTGGGGGTCATTTTGATCCCAAAGTATTATTAACCTCAAAAACCATAATTTACACTCATTTTCAGTCTATTCTGAATACCTCACACCTCACAATATTATTTTTAGTCCTAAAATTTGCACCGAGGTCGCTGTGTGAGTAAGATAAGCGACCCTAGTGGCCGACACAAACACCGGGCCCATCTAGGAGTGGCACTGCAGTGTCACGCAGGATGTCCCTTCCAAAAAACCCTCCCCAAACAGCACATGACGCAAAGAAAAAAAGAGGCGCAATGAGGTAGCTGTGTGAGTAAGATAAGCGACCCTAGTGGCCGACACAAACACCGGGCCCATCTAGGAGTGGCACTGCAGTGTCACGCAGGATGTCCCTTCCAAAAAACCCTCCCCAAACAGCACATGACGCAAAGAAAAAAAGAGGCGCAATGAGGTAGCTGACTGTGTGAGTAAGATAAGCGACCCTAGTGGCCGACACAAACACCGGGCCCATCTAGGAGTGGCACTGCAGTGTCACGCAGGATGGCCCTTCCAAAAAACCCTCCCCAAACAGCACATGACGCAAAGAAAAAAAGAGGCGCAATGAGGTAGCTGACTGTGTGAGTAAGATAAGCGACCCTAGTGGCCGACACAAACACCGGGCCCATCTAGGAGTGGCACTGCAGTGTCACGCAGGATGGCCCTTCCAAAAAACCCTCCCCAAACAGCACATGACGCAAAGAAAAAAAGAGGCGCAATGAGGTAGCTGACTGTGTGAGTAAGATAAGCGACCCTAGTGGCCGACACAAACACCGGGCCCATCTAGGAGTGGCACTGCAGTGTCACGCAGGATGGCCCTTCCAAAAAACCCTCCCCAAACAGCACATGACGCAAAGAAAAATAAAAGAAAAAAGAGGTGCAAGATGGAATTGTCCTTGGGCCCTCCCACCCACCCTTATGTTGTATAAACAGGACATGCACACTTTAACCAACCCATCATTTCAGTGACAGGGTCTGCCACACGACTGTGACTGATATGACGGGTTGGTTTGGACCCCCCCAAAAAAAGAAGCAATTAATCTCTCCTTGCACAAACTGGCTCTACAGAGGCAAGATGTCCACCTCATCATCATCCTCCGATATATCACCGTGTACATCCCCTTCCTCACAGATTATCAATTCGTCCCCACTGGAATCCACCATCTCAGCTCCCTGTGTACTTTGTGGAGGCAATTGCTGCTGGTCAATGTCTCCGCGTAGGAATTGATTATAATTCATTTTAATGAACATCATCTTCTCCACATTTTCTGGATGTAACCTCGTACGCCGATTGCTGACAAGGTGAGCGGCGGCACTAAACACTCTTTCGGAGTACACACTTGTGGGAGGGCAACTTAGGTAGAATAAAGCCAGTTTGTGCAAGGGCCTCCAAATTGCCTCTTTTTCCTGCCAGTATAAGTACGGACTGTGTGACGTGCCTACTTGGATGCGGTCACTCATATAATCCTCCACCATTCTTTCAATGTTGAGAGAATCATATGCAGTGACAGTAGACGACATGTCCGTAATCATTGTCAGGTCCTTCAGTCCGGACCAGATGTCAGCATCAGCAGTCGCTCCAGACTGCCCTGCATCACCGCCAGCGGGTGGGCTCGGAATTCTGAGCCTTTTCCTCGCACCTCCAGTTGCGGGAGAATGTGAAGGAGGAGATGTTGACAGGTCGCGTTCCGCTTGACTTGACAATTTTCTCACCAGCAGGTCTTTCAACCCCAGCAGACTTGTGTCTGCCGGAAAGAGAGATCCAAGGTAGGTTTTAAATCTAGGATCGAGCACGGTGGCCAAAATGTAGTGCTCTGATTTCAACAGATTGACCACCCGTGAATCCTTGTTAAGCGAATTAAGGGCTCCATCCACAAGTCCCACATGCCTAGCGGAATCGCTCCGTGTTAGCTCCTCCTTCAATGTCTCCAGCTTCTTCTGCAAAAGCCTGATGAGGGGAATGACCTGACTCAGGCTGGCAGTGTCTGAACTGACTTCACGTGTGGCAAGTTCAAAGGGCATCAGAACCTTGCACAACGTTGAAATCATTCTCCACTGCACTTGAGACAGGTGCATTCCACCTCCTATATCGTGCTCAATTGTATAGGCTTGAATGGCCTTTTGCTGCTCCTCCAACCTCTGAAGCATATAGAGGGTTGAATTCCACCTCGTTACCACTTCTTGCTTCAGATGATGGCAGGGCAGGTTCAGTAGTTTTTGGTGGTGCTCCAGTCTTCTGTACGTGGTGCCTGTACGCCGAAAGTGTCCCGCAATTCTTCTGTCCACCGACAGCATCTCTTGCACGCCCCTGTCGTTTTTTAAAAAATTCTGCACCACCAAATTCAAGGTATGTGCAAAACATGGGACGTGCTGGAATTTGCCCATATTTAATGCACACACAATATTGCTGGCGTTGTCCGATGCCACAAATCCACAGGAGAGTCCAATTGGGGTAAGCCATTCTGCGATGATCTTCCTCAGTTGCCGTAAGAGGTTTTTAGCTGTGTGCATATTCTGGAAAGCGGTGATACAAAGCATAGCCTGCCTAGGAAAGAGTTGGCGTTTGCGAGATGCTGCTACTGGTGCCGCCGCTGCTGTTCTTGCGGCGGGAGTCCATACATCTACCCAGTGGGCTGTCACAGTCATATAGTCCTGACCCTGCCCTGCTCCACTTGTCCACATGTCCGTGGTTAAGTGGACATTGGGTACAACTGCATTTTTTAGGACACTGGTGAGTCTTTTTCTGACGTCCGTGTACATTCTCGGTATCGCCTGCCTACAGAAGTGGAACCTAGATGGTATTTGGTAACGGGGGCACACTGCCTCAATAAATTGTCTAGTTCCCTGTGAACTAACGGCGGATACCGGACGCACGTCTAACACCAACATAGTTGTCAAGGCCTCAGTTATCCGCTTTGCAGCAGGATGACTGCTGTGATATTTCATCTTCCTCGCAAAGGACTGTTGGACAGTCAATTGCTTACTGGAAGTAGTACAAGTGGGCTTACGACTTCCCCTCTGGGATGACCATCGACTCCCAGCAGCAACAACAGCAGCGCCAGCAGCAGTAGGCGTTACACGCAAGGATGCATCGGAGGAATCCCAGGCAGGAGAGGACTCGTCAGAATTGCCAGTGACATGGCCTGCAGGACTATTGGCATTCCTGGGGAAGGAGGAAATTGACACTGAGGGAGTTGGTGGGGTGGTTTGCGTGAGCTTGGTTACAAGAGGAAGGGATTTACTGGTCAGTGGACTGCTTCCGCTGTCGCCCAAAGTTTTTGAACTTGTCACTGACTTATTATGAATGCGCTGCAGGTGACGTATAAGGGAGGATGTTCCGAGGTGGTTAACGTCCTTACCCCTACTTATTACAGCTTGACAAAGGGAACACACGGCTTGACAAATGTTGTCCGCATTTCTGGTGAAATACTTCCACACCGAAGAGCTGATTTTTTTGGTATTTTCACCAGGCATGTCAACGGCCATATTCCTCCCACGGACAACAGGTGTCTCCCCGGGTGCCTGACTTAAACAAACCACCTCACCATCAGAATCCTCCTGGTCAATTTCCTCCCCAGCGCCAGCAACACCCATATCCTCCTCATCCTGGTGTACTTCAACACTGACATCTTCAATCTGACTATCAGGAACTGGACTGCGGGTGCTCCTTCCAGCACTTGCAGGGGGCGTGCAAATGGTGGAAGGCGCATGCTCTTCACGTCCAGTGTTGGGAAGGTCAGGCATCGCAACCGACACAATTGGACTCTCCTTGTGGATTTGGGATTTCGAAGAACGCACAGTTCTTTGCGGTGCTTTTGCCAGCTTGAGTCTTTTCAGTTTTCTAGCGAGAGGCTGAGTGCTTCCATCCTCATGTGAATCTGAACCACTAGCCATGAACATAGGCCAGGGCCTCAGCCGTTCCTTGCCACTCCGTGTGGTAAATGGCATATTGGCAAGTTTACGCTTCTCCTCCGACAATTTTATTTTAGGTTTTGGAGTCCTTTTTTTACTGATATTTGGTGTTTTGGATTTGACATGCTCTGTACTATGACATTGGGCATCGGCCTTGGCAGACGACGTTGCTGGCATTTCATCGTCTCGGCCATGACTAGTGGCAGCAGCTTCAGCACGAGGTGGAAGTGGATCTTGATCTTTCCCTAATTTTGGAACCTCAACATTTTTGTTCTCCATATTTTAATAGGCACAACTAAAAGGCACCTCAGGTAAACAATGGAGATGGATGGATACTAGTATACAATTATGGATGGACTGCCGAGTGCCGACACAGAGGTAGCTACAGCCGTGGACTATTGTACTGTACTGTGTCTGCTGCTAATATAGACTGGATGATAATGAGATGTAGTATGTATGTATAAAGAAGAAAGAAAAAAAAACCACGGGTAGGTGGTATACAATTATGGATGGACTGCCGAGTGCCGACACAGAGGTAGCTACAGCCGTGGACTACCGTACTGTGTCTGCTGCTAATATAGACTGGTTGATAATGAGATGTAGTATGTATAAAGAAGAAAGAAAAAAAAACCACGGGTAGGTGGTATACAATTATGGACGGACTGCCGAGTGCCGACACAGAGGTAGCTACAGCCGTGGACTACCGTACTGTACTGTGTCTGCTGCTAATATAGACTGGATGATAATGAGATGTAGTATGTATAAAGAAGAAAGAAAAAAAAACCACGGGTAGGTGGTATACAATTATGGATGGACTGCCGAGTGCCGACACAGAGGTAGCTACAGCCGTGGACTACCGTACTGTGTCTGCTGCTAATATAGACTGGTTGATAATGAGATGTAGTATGTATAAAGAAGAAAGAAAAAAAAACCACGGGTAGGTGGTATACAATTATGGACGGACTGCCGAGTGCCGACACAGAGGTAGCTACAGCCGTGGACTACCGTACTGTGTCTGCTGCTAATATAGACTGGTTGATAATGAGATGTAGTATGTATAAAGAAGAAAGAAAAAAAAAACCACGGGTAGGTGGTATACAATTATGGATGGACTGCCGAGTGCCGACACAGAGGTAGCTACAGCCGTGGACTACTGTACTGTGTCTGCTGCTAATGTAGACTGGTTGATAAAGAGATGTAGTATGTATGTATAAAGAAGAAAGAAAAAAAAAACACGGGTAGGTGGTATACAATTATGGACGGACTGCCGAGTGCCGACACAGAGGTAGCTACAGCCGTGGACTACCGTACTGTACTGTGTCTGCTGCTAATATAGACTGGATGATAATGAGATGTAGTATGTATAAAGAAGAAAGAAAAAAAAACCACGGGTAGGTGGTATACAATTATGGATGGACTGCCGAGTGCCGACACAGAGGTAGCTACAGCCGTGGACTACCGTACTGTGTCTGCTGCTAATATAGACTGGTTGATAATGAGATGTAGTATGTATAAAGAAGAAAGAAAAAAAAACCACGGGTAGGTGGTATACAATTATGGACGGACTGCCGAGTGCCGACACAGAGGTAGCTACAGCCGTGGACTACCGTACTGTGTCTGCTGCTAATATAGACTGGTTGATAATGAGATGTAGTATGTATAAAGAAGAAAGAAAAAAAAAACCACGGGTAGGTGGTATACAATTATGGATGGACTGCCGAGTGCCGACACAGAGGTAGCTACAGCCGTGGACTACCGTACTGTGTCTGCTGCTAATATAGACTGGTTGATAATGAGATGTAGTATGTATAAAGAAGAAAGAAAAAAAAACCACGGGTAGGTGGTATACAATTATGGACGGACTGCCGAGTGCCGACACAGAGGTAGCTACAGCCGTGGACTACCGTACTGTGTCTGCTGCTAATATAGACTGGTTGATAATGAGATGTAGTATGTATAAAGAAGAAAGAAAATAAACCACGGGTAGGTGGTATACAATTATGGATGGACTGCCGAGTGCCGACACAGAGGTAGCTACAGCCGTGGACTACTGTACTGTGTCTGCTGCTAATATAGACTGGTTGATAAAGAGATGTAGTATGTATGTATAAAGAAGAAAGAAAAAAAAACCACGGGTAGGTGGTATACAATTATGGATGGACTGCCGAGTGCCGACACAGAGGTAGCTACAGCCGTGAACTACCGTACTGTGTCTGCTGCGACTGGATGATAAATAATGATATAAAAAATATATATATATCACTACTGCAGCCGGACAGGTATATATTATATAATGACGGACCTGCTGGACACTGTCTGTCAGCAGAATGAGTTTTTTATAGATTAAAAAAAAAACACCACACAAGTCACACGACGAGTGTTTAACTTTTTCAGGCAATCACAATATAGTATACTACTAACTATACTGGTGGTCAGTGTGGTCAGGTCACTGGTCAGTCACACTGGCAGTGGCACTCCTGCAGCAAAAGTGTGCACTGTTTAATTTTAATAATATGTACTCCTGGCTCCTGCTATAACCTATAACTGGCACTGCTCCCCAGTCTCCCCCACAATTATAAGCTGTGTGAGCACAATTAGATATATACATAGATGATGCAGCACACTGGGCTGAGCAGTGCACACAGATATGGTATGTGACTGAGTCACTGTGTATCGTTTTTTTCAGGCAGAGAACGGATTATATTAAATAAAACTGCACTGTCTGGTGGTCACTGTGGTCAGTCACTACTAAACTCTGCACTCTCTACAGTACTCCTAAGCTCCAGTAAATCAAGTGTCTCTGTCTCAAATCAATCTCACTCTCTCTCTTCTAATCTAAATGGAGAGGACGCCAGCCACGTCCTCTCCCTATCAATCTCAATGCACGTGTGAAAATGGCGGCGACGCGCGGCTCCTTATATAGAATCCGAGTCTCGCGAGAATCCGACAGCGTCATGATGACGTTCGGGCGCGCTCGGGTTAACCGAGCAAGGCGGGAAGATCCAAGTCGCTCGGACCCGTGAAAAAAAACATGAAGTTCGGGCGGGTTCGGATTCCGAGGAACCGAACCCGCTCATCTCTAATTGGTACCCTAATAGAAAATACTATACAGAGATACTAAGGATGGTGATTTGGCAGCCAGGAACTTAGGAAGGAGCTTTTATCTCTCTACATTATTCACAGAAAGATCAAACCTGCCACTGTACGTTACAAGCTGCTCGTGCTAATTAGTACACTAGTAGAACATACTGTACAGAGATACTACGGACAGTGATTTGGTATCCAGGAACTTAGGGAGGAGCTTTTATCTCTCTCCATTATACTTAGAAAGATTACAATGGAGAGAGATAAAAGCTCCTCCCTAAGCTCCTGGATGCCAAATCACTGTACTTAGTATCTCTGTACAGTATTTTCTACTAGTGTACTAATTAGCACGAACAGCTTGTAACGTACAGTGGCAAGTTTAATCTTTCTATGTATAATATAGAGAGATAAAAGCTCCTCCCTAAGTTCCTGATTGCCAAATCACTGTCCTTAGTCTCTCTGTATAGTATTTTCTATTAGGGTACTAATTAGCACAAACAGCTAATTAGTACCCTAATAGAACATACTGTACAGAGATACTAAGTACAGTGATTTGGCATCCAGGAACTTACTGAGGAGCTTTTATTTCTCTCCATTATACATAGAAAGATTAAACTTTCCGCTGTACGTTACAAGCTGTTCATGCTAATTAGTACCCTAATAGAACATACTGTACAGAGATACTAAGTACGGTGCTTTGGCATCCAGTTAAAAGCTGTTCGTGCTAATTAGTACACTAGTAGAAGATACTGTACAGAGATACTAAGGATGGTGATTTGGCATCTAGGAACTTAGGGAGGAGTTTTCTCTCTCCATTATACATAGAAAGATTAAACTTGCCACTGTACATTACAAGCTGTTCGTGCTAATTAGTACACTAGAAGAACATACTGGGGACTCGGACTCATACAGTACTTGCATTTCAAAAGCACGGAATTTTCCACCGCCTTCTGCTAGCCCATCACCCTTCCTCCCTGGGAGCCTGCACAGGTCATGCAGTAGACAGGGAGGGAGTTATTCACATAAACCAGGGCAAAGCTGCAGGAGCGGTTGTACTGTTAAGGTTCTATGCACCATACGGTACACATACAATTCTGTAGCAGGGCAGACTCAATTGAAATGGCTACCGCCTGTGACTCCTTGCCCCATGGAGGCCCTCGGCTATGGAGCAAGTAACAGCACAGGTTTTGTAGGTCACGGGGCAATGCTGAAGGAGCGTCACAACCCCCTAGCTAAAATACACAGGGTCGATAGGGATAAGCGAGGTCTATGCACTTAATGATACCGCAGACCCCATCGCATCACAAAGTGACAAAATGTCCAAGGCACATGAACATCCACCTTGTGTCAGCACTCAGCTATGGAGCGAGTGACAGCATAGGTTTTGCAGGCTTCAGGGCAGTGCTGAAGGAGCATCGGAATCCCCTAGCTAAAATACACAGGGGCGATAGGGTTAAGCGAAGTCTATGCACATAATTCTACAAGGCGGGAGTTCATGTGCCTCAGACATTTTGTCACTTTGTGATGCGATGGGGTCTGGTGTATTGTTATGTGTATAGACCTCGTTATCCCTATCGACCCTATGTATTTTAGCTAGGGGATTCTGACGCTCCTTCAGCATTGTCCATGTTCTTTGAACACAGTATTTTCCACTGCCTCGCCCTACCCCCATCCCACTTTCCCCTTCCCCCCTGGGAGCCTGCACAGTTCATGCAGTAGACAGGTAGGGAGTTCCGATCAGGTTACAAGACAAGATTTATGTGAAACCTGTGTGCACCCTTCCATTGAATGTATAACAAAGAAAAATAATTATAATAAAGTGAATGTCACAGGAACTTGGACACTCATACTGTACATGTATTTCAAAAGCACGGTGTTTATGCATTGTACATACTTCCTTTTACACAATTAGTTGCGTCTCCATACACAATCTTGCGTCTGCATACACAAGTGTTTTAACATGTTCTTTTGTGTCTGTATAAACTATTTATTTATATTGAGAACTCTCACCGTCTGACCATTGGTCACCATCTATTAACATTACAGTCATCACTGACCATTTGCCAGAGCAGTAGATCAATCCGCCGCTATACGATCGAAAGTACTGGATTAGTGGAGCTTTAGCCACCCAGTGGTGGAGATGTGTAATGCATGCTGAATCGCCTCAACGCGCCTGCCTGTGATTAAACTCAGCAAGCTAAGCTGTCGCCTTAGCGTGACTAAACGTCCGTCTAGACAGAGAATCGGTCAAGATAAAGGTGGCTACATCTGTATGCTTTAGGAGTTTTCATTCATGTTTGTTAACTACTACTACTTTTTGAGCAGTTATATTTCACACATGATTCTTAGTACATTTCTGTGTTGCATTGTTTTCCAATGATAGTACATGAGAGTTAATTTAAATTACTAATTTGCAAAACATTTTTAAATAAAAATAACTGCCATGTGTTTGTGCTGCTGCTCTGCTGATTAGTTTAGCCAGCCAGCCTTTGGCCTAGGGTGGTCATTCCGAGTTGTTTGCTCATTGCCGTTTTTTGGTATGCTGCGATTTGTTGCTAAATGCGCATGCGCATGGTACGCAGCACGCATGCGCTTAGTTATTTACTAAAAACTTACCAGCGTGCAGTGCTTTTCAGTCGCACTGCTGATCGGTGAGTGATTGACAGGAAAGGGGCGTTTCTGGGTGGTAACTGAGCGTTTTCCGGGAGTGTGCTAAAAAACGCAGGCGTGTCAGGGAAAAACGCGGGAGTGTCTGGAGAAACGGGGGAGTGGCTGGCCGAACGCAGGGCATGTTTGTGACGCCAAACCAGGAACTAAACAGACCGCGCTGATCGCAATCTAGGAGTAGGTCTGGAGCTACTCAGAAACTGCAATAAAATATTTAGTAGCAGTTCTGCTACTCTTTTGTTCGCTATTCTGCTAAGCTAAGATACACTCCCAGAGGGCGGCGGCCTAGCGTTTGCAATGCTGCTAAAAGCAGCTAGCGAGCGAACAACTCGGAATGACCACCTATGGGGGTAATTCCAAGTTGATCGCAGCAGGATTTTTGATAGCAATTGGGCAAAACCATGTGCACTGCAGGGGAGGCAGATATAACATGTGCAGAGAGAGAGAGATTTGGGTGTGGTGAGTTTAATCTGCAATCTAAATTGTAGTGTAAAAATAAAGCAGCCAGTATTTACCCTGCACAGAAACAAAATAACCCACCCAAATCTAACGCTCTCTGCACATGTTATATCTGTCCCCCCTGCAGTGCACATGGGGGGTCATTCCGAGTTGTTCGCTTGTTATTTTTTTCTCGCAACGGAGCGATTAGTCGCTAATGCGCATGCGCAATGTCCGCAGTGCGACTGCGCCATGTAAATTTGCTATGCAGTTAGGTTTTTTACTCACGGCATTACAAGGTTTTTTCTTCGTTCTGGTGATCGTAATGTGATTGACAGGAAGTGGGTGTTTCTGGGCGGAAACTGGCCGTTTTATGGGTGTGTGGGAAAAAATGCTACCGTTTCTGGGAAAAACGCGGGAGTGGCTGGAGAAACGGAGGAGTGTCTGGGCGAACGCTGGGTGTGTTTGTGACGTCAAACCAGGAACGAAACTGACTGAACTGATCGCAGATGCCGAGTAAGTGTGGAGCTACTCAGAAACTGCTAAGAAGTGTCTATTCGCAATTCTGCTAATCTTTCGTTCGCAATTTTGATAAGCTAAGATTCACTCCCAGTAGGCGGCGGCTTAGCGTGTGCAAAGCTGCTAAAAGCAGCTTGCGAGCGAACAACTCGGTATGACCCCCATGGTTTTGGCCAACTGCTAAAAAATTTCCTGCTGCGATCAACTTGGAATTACCCCTTATGTCTGTTAACAAAATTGTGAAATGTGAGCTACAGTAGGTAAATTCACTGGAAATTACTGGACATTAATGTTACTGAGGTTAGTAATACTATAGGAACAAGAAAGGTCCAAATTATGTGATTACTGATTTTATCATTTGTTTATTTTATTTTAAATCCAGATCCAAAACCAAAACCCAAGAGGGAAACACAAAGTTAATACAGATCCAAAACCAAAACATGGGGGTCAGCGCACATCTCTAAATATTATTTGATTAAGTCCAAAATAGTAGAATGGAATAATGGTAAGTTTGAAAGAGATTTTATTTAAAGTAATTTAGTATTATCACCAATGACGGGCATTCCTTTGGCACAAGCATATTTTGTTATTCATTTGTCTGTAATAGAACAAAAACTTTTCTTTTCACAACCTCTTTCAAAAAAGTTGTGTGTGTATCATAATATATTGTTGACCTCTTTGTAGTGAGGAGTAATAGAAGTGAAGCATTTGAATAATCTCTTGCTGAAATTAATATGATTCATCCCATCATTAAATTTACCTTTAATGGGGGAGGAAATTAAGACAATCATTTTTTTTTTTGTGAAGCCAGCATATAGGAACTGCTTATTATGAGTGGGTAGTTTTCATCCTAGAAGCCTTATTAATAATTCACCTAAAGGTCAGTCTATACCACAGATAAATATGAATCTAATACCTCATATCTGGTGGATAAATTAGTGAACAATGGATATAATAAAAGGAGAGAGTTTGGAAAATAAAGATGTTGGTAGACTGCATTTCTAGGTCAAAGAAAAAAATGATCTAACAGTACAGCAGAATAAAGAGTAATTGTGAAAATCTCATAAGGATGATTAGCAGTTACTGATATACATATTTTGTAGATCGATAAGACATTTTCAATTAAACACTAATTCTAGGTCTTATGCCTTTTCAGTGAGGTAGAATGATTGGCAATATATTGAAAAATCTGATATTTCTAAAACAAGATATAAACAAAACTTTTATCCACACTAGAGATGAGTGGGCTCAGGGTGTAATTCAGATCTGTTTGTAGATTTGCTAAATTTAGCACATCTACGATCACTTACTCTGACATGCGGGGGGATGCCCAGCACAGGGCTAGTCTGCCCCGCATGTCTGGTGCCACCCCCTTGCAAGGGTGCAAAAGCATTACACAGCGGCAATGCTTTTGCACCCGCTGAGTAGCTCCCTGTCAGTGCAGCCCCTGCACACTGGCAGGCCGCTATTCGCCGCGTCCCGGGTCACAGCGGCTGCATGTGATGTCACGCTGCACCCGTGGCCCGCCCCTGAGGCCTGCAACGGTCCGGACACGCCTCCATTGTCCGAACCGCACCTCGCCAAAGGCATTCTAATGCCATTGGCACACCCCCTCCTACCCCACGACTGCCTCTGCCTGTCAATAAGGCAGAGGCGATCGCAGCCCAGAGATGCTTTTAGCATCTCACTGGGTTCCCGAGGTGCGAGGGCGCACTCCACCTCCACATAGGGATTCAGACTGCGATCGCTGCCACTGCAGCGATCAAGTCTGAATTAGGCCCCCAGTCTCCGGAAATACAAGCCCATCCGATTCTTGGATCTGAGGGAATCTGAGCGGCAGCTCAGGTTTTCCTGCCTTGGATTCCAAAAGGAGGCAACATGTCATTATCCCAGCGGTGGGTTCTTGACGGTTTTGGATATAAGGACCCAGAGGAGGTACTCTGTGCCATTTCTCACTGTCCACACTGCTGTGATTGCTGCAGGGCTGTGCTGTGTCATGTCCTGTGGCTGCTGTGCTGTGTCCATATACTCAAGTGGCTCTGCTGTGTCCAGTGATTGCTGTGCTGTGTCCATCAACTCCCTGTGTCCAATGACTGCTGCTGTGTCCATCCACTCCCTGTGTCCATCCACTCAGGTGGCTGTGCTGTGTTTAGTGACTGCTGTGCTGTGTCCATCCACATCATTGCTGCTGACGTATCTGTCCACTGTTCATACACTCCAGTGCTGCTGACGTATTTGTCCTGTATTCATATACTATACTCCAGTGCTGCTGACGTATCTGTCCAGAGTCCATCCCAAAAAGTTTTAAAAAAATTCAAACATAGTTTAAAAAAGTTAAATAAGTAAATAAATAAATATAGTTAAAAATAAGTTTTAAAAAGTTTAATTTTTTTATTTTCTTTCCCTTGAACAGTATGTACCACCCACTGTGTTCACATATCAGCTGACATATCTGTCCAGTCTCCATGCTCTCCATTGCTGCTGACATACCTGTCCAGTGTTCATACACTCTAGTGCTGCTGACATATTGTGATACCCTGCTAGGTACGATTAGATGTGTGTGGATGTAGCGTACTAACCTGGTCCAATTGTATCTCTTCTTCTGCCAGGTAGTCAGACTGCAGTTTCCATGAAAGGTTCTTTTGGTGCTTTTGAAGAAGTGTAATAGAAGCAAAAGCCAGGCGACAATAATGAGAGTTAAGGCCTCAACGGGAGGTTGTTTTATTTAAGTGAGGTAGCAAAGTGAAGGGACACTACCCACAGGGTGGTTCCATGTTAACAAAGAACAAAGGTGTATGGGAAACAATAAAATCAACAATGTATATATTCTGTAACACTTGATATAATTACTAGGCACTTCAATATGTATCAACATGTAATGTTGGCACGTTTTCAGCACTTTGCATCAAAAGAAAACACATCAACATTGCAATGTGTATATTGAATATGTAATGTCCCGGAATACTTCTTATCTATGGTCAACAAATATATGCACAACATAATAATATGGATGTTTATTTAATATTTTCCTGGTAGCTCCTGGGCCCAGGATAAGGTATCAGATCCCAATAATGATGTCACTTGGTAAAGACGTTGGGATATACATACATGTATATTAAACCCAAAACAGTATAAGCTCGGTTCTAGGAATGATCAAATATACTGCTGAAGTAACAGTAACTTTTACTATTCAAACAGCACAACAATAAAGGGTTATGTAACTTGTGACTGTCTTGTATCACACTGGTGGAGAGTACTGTACACCTCAGGGGCAAGGAAGATTGACTTGGTAATGATCCCAGCTATAAATATGTCAGGCATAATTACTAAGCCACTGCTGTATGTTTGGGTGGTCCCTGTATTTAGTTTGGGTGTGGTAAAGTGTGAGTACTCACTGGATCCCTGGCCTTTATGCTGCTTACACACAGCTGCTGAGTCTCCTGCTGTGGCACTGACTGTGTGCGGAAGCAGGTGTCCTGGGCAACCTGTAGCTTCACTTCCACCACACTGCAATGTTGAGGCACTGGGCGCTATTACACAGGTCTGCTGGAGGTACTGCACTGGATACCTTGGCTGCTGCTGTCTGCGGGCTGGTGGGGGTCATTCCGAGTTGATCACACGCTGCTGATTTTCGCTGCGATCAGGTCTCTAATGCGCATGCGTATGCACCGCAATGTGCACGCACATCGTACGGGTACAATGCAGATCGTTGCTGAGCTATGGATTTAACGAAGAATCCATTCGCCTAGCCGATCGCAAGGAGATTGACAGAAAGAGGGTATTTATGGGTGTCAACTGACTGTTTTCTGGGAGTGTTTGGGAAAACGCAGGCGTGTCCGGGTGTTTGGAGGGCGTGTGTGTGCCGTCAATTCCGACACCAAAAAGACTGAAGTGATTGCAAGGGCTGAGTAAGTTCAGACCTACTCTGAAACTGCACAAAATGTTTTTGCAGAGCTCGGCTGCACAGGCGTTCGCACACTTGCAAACCAAAAATACACTCCCCCGTGGGTGGCGATTGCATTTGCACGGCTGCTAAAAACAGCTAGCGTGCGATCAACTCGGAATGACCACCCCTGGATGCCCTCTACATGCACTTTTCCCAGCTCAGGGCTGCAGCTCTAAACATCCTAATGGCTGATGGATAACTCTGTGCATACATTAAACCCTTAACACTTAACTCTAAAATAAAGACTCATAGACTTAGATTTGGCAGAAATTGTTAGCTGATTTATTCAATAACTTATAACTAAAAATGTCTGAATACAGATTAAATAGTGGTGGCCAAGAAAGAATGGCTAACTTCTACCCCCAACCTGTACAACTGGACCAACTTAGCCTAAAACAACAAAATGGTATCCGGTCAACCTTATACCTTGACCACCCACCTGTCCGGGTGGTGTCGCTGTCCCCGACCGGGGGATCCAGCAGATGAATATAGTCAACAAAGGTGAGCGCACCAACGAAACCTGAAATAATCATTAAAAACATCTAGATAAAACCTAAAAACAAATAACCGGCCGTTCTTTCCCGATAAAGTGAAGTTCCTGACCTAGCAACTTTGCCCCACCACCACAACACCTAACAAACCGAAGACAACCCAACAAAAAGATCTGCCAAAAAAATACACATGCCTTTCTTATCCAAGTGTACTCCATCAGGGTGGAAAAGATAACGATACCTAAACCAGATTCTCTCATGTGGCACAATCACACCACCAGCATCCAGCACCCACTTAGCCACAGCCGAATTAAGCTTTTGTCTGGCCTTATCAATTGCATGACAGTTGGCACCCCGCCAGCACAACCTGGGCACTATAAAAGACCTCGGGCAACCCATGACACCGGACGTTTTCCAGTAAAAATGCCTTCAAAGCACTCCACCGCATACCTCTGACACCCTACCACCTCACTGCATCAGAGCCAGGAAAGACAGGCTCCTCACCAGAGGCAACAAACCTAGCTACACAGTACACAAAGGAGTGGCCTACCACCCAGACCTTACACCCATAACCCAACAAACCCAAAGGGAAGGGAAAAAAGAATAAAAATAAGTTAGTATGGACATGTAAATGAGACCACACTGGTAGACTATGTGGAGGATCTTCCAAAAGAAAAATTCTCTAAGTACACCACGGTGACATAGGTGACCAGCTTCCAGCCAATATGAAGCAACTAAAACACACAAAGGGGAAAGAGCACGAACCAAAGAAAAAGTAACAAGGGTGGGAAGGAACAGGAACACACAGGTAACACTCGACCGGAGGAAAAAACTTAAAACCTGCTGCGGGACGTATAATTGGAGCCAATTACCCGAATCAAGAAAGAGCCAAATTAAGTCTGTCAGTCCAGGTAAAAAATCATTAAAAACTCCGGACACACCGCTGCCAGCAGCGGTGTGTAGCTAATCCCCGAGTAGGATGGACAGGGGAAGACAAACACAAGCGACAACAACCAAAACATGACATAAACAAGAAAACCACAGCAAAACATTAACACAAAAGATCGGGTCTGATATAACGCTTATAACTGTTAAACCAGCCACCGACGATGTAGCCGCACCTATACAAAAGGAGTGAGTATCAAAGTCGCGAGGGGAAAGGCCAACACTGGAAAGGCAGCGATGCAGCATACAACTAAACTGATATTTAGTTAGAGGCGAGCCATCATAGTGCAACAACCAAGAACCCTCCGAGGAAGGCCTGACTGAGGCATAATGAACAGCTATAGACACTGGACATATGCTCAAGGACAATGAGGGACCCAAGGAAACCCATTTCCCACGAGACATCTGATCTGTCTTAGACTGTCGAATCCATCAGGGTGGAAAAGATAGCGATACCTAAACCAGATTCTCTCATGTGGCACAATCACACCACCAGCATCCAGCACCCACTTAGCCACAGCCGAATTAAGCTTTTGTCTGGCCTCATCAATTGCATGACAGTCGTTGGCACCCCGCCAGCACAACCTGGGCACTATAAAAGACCAAATCAAAATCCACGCCTTCTTAATGAGAGCCAAATCCTCCAAGATCACACCACGCAACTCCTATTGCTACATCTTCCCCAGGTCATTGTCACCTAAATGAGGAACCAGTACCTCGGGCAACCCATGACACTGGACGTTTTCCAGTAAAAATGCCTTCAAAGCACTCCACCGCATACCTCTGACACCCAACCACCTCACTGCACCAGAGCGACTTACCGCCAAGGCGGGCATCCGATTGAAGCAAAATCACATGCAACTTCTTGGAGGGCGCAACCAGCTCTGAAACCCAAAAAGTACCATGGTAAGCCATGGAAAAAGCCAAACAAAACAGCAAGGACTCAAAGGCCGAGTCGGCCACGCTCTCAGCCACACCCAATACAGCGGGGAGAAGCGACGCGTCAATGGGATGCCAGCTATCTGGGGGAACCTGAACTACCTGTGACCAATCTTTCATGGCTTTAGCAATCAAAATACTCTTAGTAAAATCGAAAGCACCCTTAATGTTTGCAAAAATGGAGATGCTGGCCAGGTAACGGGAGGCCTTCGCTCTGGATCTCCCAGAGACATAGAGCTGTCAAATAAAGGAAAGCATCCGACAATGCCAACTCTTACCTTCAAACCTGGTCCCCAAGAGAAAGCTTCCCATTCCATCCAAGACTGGCGATACGCCTGAAGGGGAGTTGGGGAGATGGAATGCTCCGCTAACCCCTCCAAGCCAGCTTGATGATCTGCCAAACATAAAGGGGGCACAGAACCCCAACAACATTAGCAAGAGGCGCAAGAGCACGGAACGCATTGTCCCAGAGATAATGCATTGGCCACACCATTATCCACACCAGGGACATGCTGCATTCGAAAGAGCACGTTGAAACACAAGCATTGCAGGGTGAACTGGGCCAAGACCCGCAATACCATCAAGAATTTGGCCCGATGATTATTAACCACATGCACCACGCCCAGGTTATCGCACCTGAACAGGATGCTGAGATTGCGCAATTGTCTGCCCCAAACCTCCATAGCCACCATGATAGAAAAGAGCTCTAACAGCAAAAGATCCCTAGTTAAACCTCTCTCGAACCAGCACAGGGGCCACGAAGCAGCGCACCAAGAACCCACCAGAAAACATCCAAATCCAACAGAACCTGCTGAGTCTGTGAACCAACTGCAAGCTAGAATTATCGACCATGGGAGCCAACCAGATCCGAACACCATTAAAGTTGTCTAGAAATGAAGACACCCAGGGTGGTTTGTTCCAATTTACAGCAAAAAAGCATGCCCATAGGGATGACTCTGCAGGCAAAATTCAACAAGCCCAAAAGCGATTGGGCCTTCGAAGAATAACCTTACACGCCGCAACACACAGCAGAATGCACTCCCGCAACTTCTCCACCTTATCCCCAGGGAGGCTGCAACAGCCCGCCACATTGTCAATTTGGATCCCCAAGAAAGACAAACAGGGCCCTCCGTCTTCTCCGACGCGATAGGAACACCAAAATGATAAAACAATGCCCGTAAACTGAACAGGAGCTCGGAGCAACGACCAGAACCCGCCAGGACAACGCAAAGGAAATCGTCCAAGTAATGAGCGAGACCCCGACCACCCGATGACAACTCCACACACCAATGCAAAAAGGCTTATCAAAAAAGGCACAGGAAACAGAACATCCCATTGGCAAGCACTTGTCAATGAAATGTTCGCCTCCGATGCGGAATCCCATAAAACGAAAGGAATCAGGGAGAAGCGGGAGCAGCCGAAAAGCCGATTCAACATCAATCTTAGCCATGAGTACCACAGGCCCGTAGGTCCGAACCATATCGAGAGCATCCTCAAATGACTGATAGCCCACCGTGCAATACTTGAAGGGAATGGCGTCGTTGACGGAGCACCCAGACGGGTAAGAAAGATGTTGAATGAGCCAAAACTTACCAGGGGACTTTTTTGTAACAACACCCACCGGAGAAATGATCAAGTCCTCGAACGGGGGCTGAGAAAAAGAACCAGCCATGCGGCCAAGCTGGATCTCCATATCCACCTTGCCCCGCAGTATGTTAAAAAAAGACCAGGCCGAGCAAAGGTTCCGATATGAGCCAACATGAACCTCCCCCAGGACGGGCAATCGAAAACCGAAACTAAAACCATCAAAAAGGAAACTTGCAACATCCTGATCCACATATCAGGACAACCACTTATCCATAGCCCCCAGCCATATCGGGGTGGGAGCCCTAGCTAGATCAAGCTGCGGCAGCGGGCTTGGCTGGAATGGGATTGCCCGCTCTCGGGGCAGAGCGCCCACCACGAATGCAGCTGGAGGCCAGGTGGGCACCGCTACAACACAAGCAGAGGTGTCAAAAAGACATCGCTGTTCAACAGGACACATGGAGTTATTGAAGGCAAAGCATTTGCCTTTAGCCTAACCCAGCCTGTGCGCCCGATTAGGTGCTGTGAACTGCTGTGCTTATGGACCCTCCCCGAAGGTCCGAGACCCCACGGGGGCAACTGGAACATGGTCCGTGGGAGGCCATGGGCCCTCCCCCTTGCCCAGTTGCGCCCTGGAAACCTCCATCCACACCTCAACATCTTTACAACCTAAGTCCATGATCCTCAAACAATCATGCTTGCGCCTAAACTGGTCGTCATACACTCTCCAGGCGACGCACGGATACTTGCAATGCCTGTCGTGAATCAAGTGTATATAGCGGATTAAGTTGATATGTTCATCAGGACGATCCTCCAAATAACAGGCTGTGAAGACGCAGAACCCAGCTAACCAAGCATCATACAACTTAAAAACCTCCACACCAACACCCCCTTTCGCCTTGGCAGCCTTAAACTCATTCTTAGCCTCGTCAGTCAATGTGAACATATCAACAAAGTCACCCTTCTGAATCTTTTTACGGCAGCTCTCGTGCAACCCTTGCAACACAGCCGTGTAGTTACAATGGACAACACCTGCGGGAAAGCTCAGCCGCCCTCTTGCACTTTGCGCGGTGTTCATAGTTGCCAGCCTCCTTTTTCGCTACTTAGCGCACACTTATGGGCTTGCACAGTGCTGCTGACAGAAGAAAAGAGAGAAGAGGAGGACGAGGAAGAGGAGCTGGCCCGAGAGCCGGAGGAGGAAGAAGCGCGCAAAAGAACCAGGACGGACTCCTCGGACCCCTCACCTGATACTTTTGGCAGACTGACCCAAGATGTAGAGTCACCCTCGCTGTCCGTCCTCGCACTCAAAACCTCCACCGAATCTGAAAAACAAAGGAAATCCGACCCTGGACCCCCTGAGCCGGGAGACAAGGAAACGTCCGCTAGGGCCAGCGTAGTCCGAGCACCTGCCCCTGAACCACCAACCAAAAGAGCCACAGCCGACCTCGTGCCCCTACCAGTCCTCCGAAACTGGGAGACCCTGGGAGTAGCACCCCCCGAAGCTTCCCTAGAACCCCGCCCCCTACGGACAGGACCATCCGAGCTCGGTGACAGGCCGACATGAAAGGAGCTAGAGCAGCCGCCATTGAAGAAAAGGCAGCAGACAACTGGGAGGGGTCAAAAACCGCAGGAGACAGACACGTCGCAGTCCCAGCCTGACCACTAGATATCGCCCTAGTGCCTGCTTTGCCAGAGGCAGAGGGTGCAGTTACCATAGTGGACAACACAGCCCCAGCATCACAGGAGCCACGGGAGGGACTGCATACAGCAGCGCCAGCAGTTCCATGCCGCCGCCCACCAACATGGCCACCATCACTCGCGGCCCCAACACCCCCTTGGACATTACTGACAGCAGCATCAGGAGCCCCAGAACGCCCACTCACAATGCCTGCTCTACTGCCATGCCCCCCGATTCCCGCAGTCCTGCGGGAACCCGAGGAGAGGCGAGAACATGGTCTCCCATCGCCATGAGGTGAGGTGCTGCACAGATGCTCTCCAGCTGCAGGATGCCGGCGCCGAGCCCTCCCACCTACCAAAACCACAGCTAGGGCCCGGTCTGCGGCAGCCGCCCGCCCGGATGCCAATCCCGCCCATACACCCCCAACCGCCAGCCTCCTCCACAGCATCCCACTCCTTCCAGCAAGCCAAGGAGTGGGTCCTGAGGGCGGGAAAGCTGCTGCCGCAACCACAATGCCCGCCTGTTACAACGCGGGCGTGGGAGTGGTGGGCGGAGCAAGGGAGGATAGCAGGGAGGCATTGTGCTCTGCAGCCAGGCTGGAAGCAGAGCCTCCGCTGTAGCGGGCTGGGACACGGAGGGAATGCCGGGGGCGAGGAGGTGCCATGGTGCAGGAGCAGAGCAGCAGGAGGAGTAAGACCAGATTCAATAACTTATAACCTATATGAGCACAAGTGAAACTACACAGCAAAACGAAACTCATAGTAATAAATATAGCAACGAGCTAGCAGTAATGACTGGGAACAGTACATGACTTACCCCTGTCGAAGACCCAGAAAAAGAGAAAGCTCCTCCTCTTCCCCAGCAATATCAACCAGCTTGATCCTGCCAACCTGTATCCCTATTGGATGTCTGATCACATGTCCCCAGAGAGTAATCTCCAGCCTATGGATGTTTAACCCTCTCCATTCCTATCTGTCATTCCATTCTTCTTCTGCCCTTATTTGTGCACCTGTGTCACTCTGGACTCTCTGTATAGGGCAGTGATGGCTAACCTTAACACTCCAGCTGTTGTTGAACTACACATCCCAGCATGCCCTGCATCAGTTTTAGCATGGCCAAATAACAAAACTGTAGCAGGGCATGCTGGGATATGTAGTTCAACAACAGCTGGCATGTCAAGGTTAGCCATCACTGGTATAGGGCTATCTCTTCTGCTGCTGCTGCCTCTACAATGGCCGGGTGCCACTCACCACCACTCAGCTGAACACATGGGATCACGTAACTTGCAGCTACTTGGGCTGTCCTCTGGTCCGGCCACACACTCTGATACCTCCACTACTACTGTTCCAGGGGCCACTCAGCACTCCATAGGCCTGCCAGACACACAGTGCTTGCCTTCTCTGCACACTGCTGACTTTGCCCTTAGAGCTCTCCCAGCTCCTTCCTCTCTTATCATGTTCCACATGCAGTCTGACTTTCTCCCCCCACTTCCTGTTCCAATGTGCTCTTTTCCTGCAGCCAGCTCTGGGTCCTAAAGTCCTCCACCTTTCAGCACTCACTGCAGACTCATTCTGTACAGTATAAAGGGCAACTACAAGGAAGTCAACCCCTGCAGTCCCTGGGGGAATATTGACCATGCCTCTATCTGGGTGTGGGCTGCCTGCCTCAGCAACTGGAAGCCCAGATATATGCTGGCACTTGTAGTTCACCAGCCCCAGGGGGTACCGCAATATCTGTCCAGTGTCCATCCACTGTCCAATGTCCATACACTCTAGTCCTTCTGATGTATCTGTCCAGTGATCATCCGCTCCAGTGCTGCTGACATATCTGTCCAGTGATCATCCACTCCAGTGCTGCTGACATATCTGTCCAGTGTTCATCCACTCCAGTGCTGCTGATATACAGTATCTGTCCATTGTCCATCCACTCCAGTGCTGCTGATGTATTTGTGCAGTGTTCCTGCACTCCAGTGCTCCAGATGTATATGTTCAGTGTTCATACACTCCAGTGCTGCTGACATATCTGTCCAGTGACCATCCCAAAAAGTAAAAAACATTTTTTGTACAACTTGTTGTGTGTGCTGTACCCCCACTGCATACACATAAATAGAAGAGCTGTCAGTCCTTACTGTGAGTTGGCATTTGCAGGTTTTTTAAAACTAAATATGTTAACTAGTGTGTGGTGTAGGTGCTGTACCCCACTGCGTTCATGTAACATATAAGTACTATGGGGGTCATTCCGAGTTGTTCGCTCGCTAGCAGATTTTAGCAGCATTGCACACGCTAGGCTGATGCCCTCTGGGAGTGTATTTTAGCTTAGCAGAATTACGAACGAAAGATTAGCAGAATTGCAAATAGAAAATTTTTAGCAGTTTCTGAGTAGCTCAAGACTTACTCCTACACTGCGATCAGCTCAGCCCGTTTCGTTCCTGGTTTGATGTCACAAACACGCCCTGCGTACGGCCAGCCACTCCCCAGTTTCTCCAGACACTCCCGCGTTTTTTCCTGGCACGCCTGCGTTTTTCTGCATACTCCCAGAAAACGGTCAGTTTCCACCCAGAAACACCCACTTCCTGTCAATCACACTCCGATCACTTCAACGATGAAAATTCTTCGTTCGGACGTGAGTAAATCTACTAAGTTTTGTGCTAAAATGCGCATTTTTGCCTTAATCGCTCCGTTGTGAAAATCGGCAACGAGCGAACAACTCGGAATGACCCCCAATGAAAAAGAAAAAGTTCAAGTAATAATAATGTTAAACTATTAACCTATAGTTGATTTTGTAAAACTTGTGTGTGTGTTTATTGATATGGATCATGATGATCAGTTGAGAGTAGAACAGAAGCAGCAAACAAATTCTATTGCTGCATTTGCTGTAAGTCTTTATACTCATAGGTGTGCACAGCACATTTTATTAGGGGGTGCACTGTTGGAGGGGTGTGTCTAGCACCGCCTTTTGGGCGTGTCTAGCACCATCTATTGACGGTCAACGTAATATAAAATATCCACCCTTGTACCAATCCTAATAATGCAGATGTATCGTCAGATGTTGTGGTGTGCACCAAACAAACACCCCTGATGGCACTCAGTGCAATTACACTGCTCCTCCTCAGCCTGGTCTGGCTCCCCCTCTCTTTCCCCAGCTAGCTGCAGCAGCTTATTTACAAGTCAGTCACTGACACTGACAGTCACAGACTAGTTACTGCTGATGCTGGAAAAATGCGTTACGTGTCAATGCTGCTGCTGACCGCCTGCCAGTATTGAATTTGTCTTCCTAAGAGGAACGCTGGCTGCATGCTGATCCTCATCAGTGGCTGGCGTTGGAATAGAATAGAAGGAGAGAGGTGGGGGTTTGACGGGTGTGACGGGTGGGTGTGTGAGCAGCATGATGTCATCACGTCACATCATGCTGTTTTTGTACATTGAGGTGGAGCCTGGAGTTTGAAACCCGGTGGCAGTGGCACCCTTGATTAACCCAGGTGTCCAGTCAGTAATGCAGTCCTGATAGGGGGCAACGCAGAGGGGACAGTAATCAGCCTGCTCGGCGATCGCTGCATCAGGCATGTGAGATCGAATTGCCAGACATTAGGGGGTGCCCGGGCGCACCAGGCACCCCCCCCTGCGCACGCCTATGTTTATACTACAACATCTACTAATGGTGGTTCAAGGGGCTAAGAGTTTAAAAAAGAGCATGTAAAATCAAAATCTTTCACAATGTTAACAAAAAGGTGTAACCTTAAAATGCGCAAATCAGTGCCAAAAAAAGGAACAATAATGCTCAAACTGTGTATTCAGATCCAGAAATCACTGAGAAAAGTCTTGGTGTGGCCACAGTAGCAATGTGCGAGTCTGACATTTCTGAAACTGTCCTCATAAATACACCTCTTTCGCCTCCTTCCACCATTTCTGTACCATCTGCACATGTGGGGAGCAGTACAAGTAGAGACGGTGATGAGGACATAATAGAAATTGAGGATGCTAGTGTGGAAGTGGAACAGTATGAGGGGGATATGTGTATACTGCTACTATCTGACACTAAGGATGAGGATGTTGATTATGTTGTTTGAGTTAGTCATCCACCAGTGACTGCAGTTCTTCCTTGTAATAAAAATAAGTGATAGTGATGCCTGAGCTTAAGACCAAAAAGTCACCTCTTGGTAGTAGGATAATTTTTACCCAAATCCTGACAATATCTGTGAAGGCATCTACTCCATTTGTGAGGCAAAACTTAGTAGATGTAGGGACGTTAACCATTTAGGCTCCTCCTCCATGTGACATCATTTGTGGCGAGTACACTAAATTTATTTTATGAGATTATAAGGTACTTAACACCCTTCTCATCAACCTTCTCATCACTGATTATAGGTAGTACTTCCAAAAATTGGTTTGTGGGGGCCTAAACAAACCAAGCACTTCAAGTTGCAGTCCCTGTCGCTGAAGTGCTTAGTTAGTTAAACTGTCCATGTCCTAATTTTTAATATCCAACATAGAAGTGGGTAGGAGGGCCCAAGGACAATTTCATCTTGCACTGCTTTTCTTTTTATAATGGGTTGTATTTTTGGGGTGCATTGGGGATGGTCTATTTTACATAGAGAAAAAACAATCATCTCTAATAAAGGAAAAGTTTACTGCTGACAACATATAATTAACAATACTGAAATCCTCCATTACAGAAGTCTCTGTACTTTGTTGCATTGTGCAGCAAAGGTCTTGCTCATAGAATTTGTAGTTAATTTTTATGAATATGAGTCTTTTTCAACATTTCATTAGTAGCTATTTCAAGTGTTTTGTTTTTTTCAGTGTTCAAAATTGAGTGGAAATGACTACAATTAATGTAATTAAGGTTAATAATACTGTAGGAACAAAAAAAAAGGCCCAAATTATGTGATTTTAGCAGTTTGCATAATTTTTTTAAGAAAATACAGATCCAAAACTAAAACTAAATCCCATGATGTTCAGAGATTTCAGTGGAGTTGAGGTCAGGGTTCTGTGCAGACGTGTCAAGTTTTTTCACACCAAACCCAGCAAACCATTTTTTAATGACCTCACTTTCTGCCCATTGTACGGTATACTGAGGCATGATTTACCTTTTCTTGATCTAAGGGACCCAGGACAAACCATGAAAACAGCCTCAGCATGCATTTGTTCAATTGAGACTGTTGCAGCAATCATTTGATACAAAGTAACATACTGTACAAAGTATGACTTTTAATGTTTTTATAGAAGTGTAATAAATGTTTAATATGGTAACAAGAAGCCTACTGTGTTGTATCAAAAATTAGATTAAATGATTTAGTACTAAGTTCAAGTGCAGTTGACACATTCGTTTTTCATTTGTTCAGGAAACCTCTGTACATCTATCAAAGCAGATTTGTGTGCCAGATTAAAGTAATGGATTCTTCAGTGTGATTCAATACTCTAGAGAAAGCCTGTTTACCACTCCATAATCCAATGACTGTGTACTTTACACTACTCAAGCTATTTTGAGGCTTGTTAGTGGCTCTTCAAATATGAAAACCAAACCTGCAAAGCTCCAATGAACAGTTCTTGCACCAAGGCTGCTTACAGAAGATATGAAGATTCTATACTTGATTTTAATCAACCAAAAGTATCTATAGAATGGTCAAGAATTGCCATATAGTAAGGCCATCTAATTTGATGTGGTATCCACATTCTTTTGCCCCTGTTGAGTATATACTGTACATCTATATACATGTTCCCATCTAGAGCTGCTCTGGTCCTAAACATGTCTATAAGTAAAAGTCTGGAATCACGTCCAATGGTGGATGGAGGCTATGGGAGGGAGACCAAAACATCTCTCTCCCGGTACTATGCATCTATGGGCTTAAAGCAATGTACACCATCGGAAAATAGTGTAAACGAATGTGTCAAACCTCTGAAAAGCTTTCATAAACCAAAAAGTTATGCAGAAACTTCAGTTTTGACATCTTTTTATGGGGATAAAAAGCTTGATAAATAGGCCACTAAGAATGTTTAATATACAGAGGGCACACATATAACTGTTTATTTATTATTATTATTATTATTATTATTATTATTATTATACAAGGTTCATATATAAGTTGTCAGTTCTGGATTGGTTTTTGCTCCCAGACTTAGGTCTAGAGTAGGAGCTGGGGAAGAGGCTGTGGGCCTAATTCAGACCTGATCGCAGCAGCAAATTTGTTAGCTAATGGGCAAAACCATGTGCACTGCAGGGAGGGGGGGGGCAGATATAACATGTTCAGAGAGAGTAAGATTTGGGTGGGGTGTGTTCAAACTGAAAAATAAATTGCAGTGTAAAAATAAAGCAGACGGTATTTACCCTGCAGAGAAACAATATAACCCACCTAAATCTACCTCTCTCTGCACATGTTATATCTGCCCCACCTGCAGTGCACATGTTTTATTTCCATTAGCTAACAAATTTGCTGCTGCGATCAGGTCTGAATTAGGCCCTGTATGCAGAGAGCTGGGTGGCATAATGAAGTTCATGCACATGGAAGGTACTATGTGAATAACGAAGCTAAAGCAGAAGGCAGGTACTGCAGGGTACCGAAGGAATACGAGAACTATAGGCTGAAATCGGTAATGCATATATCTGGGACCAGGTTTAGACCAGCAATATATATTACTAGAACTGGGTTGGGACCAGTAAAATGTAATACTGGAACAGACCTGGTAGCAATGTCTCATAGGAACTGCGGTGCTGGAAACTTAGCTGGAACTGGAGGACTTGCTAACCTGACTGGAATCGGTGATGCTGGAGACCAGATGGGGACCAGTGGTCTTGCTAACCAGAATGGAACCAGTGACACTTTAGACTGGACTGGAACCGATGGACTTGTTAACTGGACTTTAATCGGCAACGCTGGAGACCGGACTGGAACTGGTGGACTGTGATAGGGAGACAGTGTGAAGACACTGTGAAGCACAATCCTGAGCAATATGTTGCTGGCAAGAAGCGATGTTGCACTGGCAATCAATCAGACCTTCAGGAAGTCTTGGAGGGGCTTCTGGTTGCTGATCGACCATTTGGGTCAGGTGTTCTGGCAACTGCATTTCATTGGTTGTGCAGTAGCCACCTGACTGAAATGAACTTAGTGGTGTCCAGAAACCAGATCTGGCGGGAGCCGTATCATTGGAGATGCTGGAGCTGGAGTCTGGGTGAGGGACGCTGGACAGAGACATGAGTGTAGTTGTACGATTTGATGGTGAAATATAACAATTTTAACATATAGTAAATGGCATGACAGTGCAACATCTGGAGTATGGAGTATGTGTCTAATCTTGCTGTATGCCACTCTTCAACTGTATTGCTAACCATGTCTGATTGTTTGTCATACAAGAGAAATCTGTTACAGTTAAATGCAAATGACTATTTGAAGAAATGTGCTCCATCACAATTATTTATGTATATTGCCTCTTACAATTACAACTTCTGAAAAAAAACTGTAAACCAAATGATTGCTATTTTGATTGATTGATTGATTTTGTTCAGTATCTAAGCTAACATTAGTAATATCAAAAGTCTATAAATTTTTCCTCAAACTTTTCATATATAATACTGTACATAGAGTGTTAGAACTTCCTGTTAGGCACTCTAGATTCAAAAACTCACAATGCATTTTTAATTATTCCAAGATACTAATGTATCTCTCGTCTTCTACCTATGTAAAAAGAACAGTAATAAAACTTCAGTGTAAAGTTCCATAAATTGCACCTTTAGAATACAAAGCAGCAAGGTTATACTTGAAGAATGGAATAACCTTGAAAGAGTTTTGTGAAAGCCATACAATAATATTGATTTGATTTCTTGATAAGTTTATAAATAGATGTATTGTGAAAGCACTTAGAAGTCATTGTCTCTTTAGAATGATTTAGAATATAACAGCTTTCAGGAAATAACTATGAGTTTTTGAAATGCATGAACACACTTTATTGCTATTTTATATTAATAGGAATATAACATTCTGGTAAAACCAAGCTCAGGGGACACTGTTGACCTCTCTGCTTCAAAAACCAAGCTTCAGAGTTCTGTCTCATTACACCAGGAGCTGGGACTGTTCCAGTGGAGAACAATGGGTCAGATTTAAAACACCAGTGACTTTGTAAATGCAGGAATATATGTGAATGATTCATTTTAGTTATCAAGTTGTGTTTTTGTAAGAGCAGTATGCTATCATTTAAAATAGTTTATTTATCATTACTGCTCATTTGAGGCTACTATATACAGTAGCACATGATAATTGCTGAACCTAGTTTTACAGAGACATTAGTAAGTAAAATGGTGACTTCTACTGTATAATACAGTATGTTGCTATAATTTTACACAGATTACAATAAAGATGAGAAATGATTGTTTACATTAAATCCTATACCACTTCTGTCCATCTTCTTAAGTACAGTATAGATGGCAACATAGTATATGGTGTAGAGGATGCAGATAATTGAATTTATCGGCTGTGGTGGAGGGCCTGACAGCACATTATGGCAGAGGCACATTATGTAGAAACTGAATTAAATGCATCAGCAAATACATCAATTTAAATAATTAATAGGCCTGGTAAGTGGACAAAATATTAAGTTATTGTGGCTTGTATAGTTTACAAAAAATTATAGTCTGCAGAATATAACAAGAACGTAAACACTGTTTATAGAAAATGAATGTCCAATACATACAACCTACACCAAACCATAGTCTGGTACCACAATAAACAGTGCCATGTAACCCATATACAGCATTAAACTTTTCATTACAGCATAATACTTGCAACAGACCAGTGCCCAGCAAAACAACTGTAAACTCTCTACATAAAATTATCTATGAAAATAGTATTATGACTAAAAACAGCTTCATGTACTGTACAACAGATAAAGCATTATACCCACCTTACACATCCCATATAGCCTAATATCTACCACAATCCATTGCACTTTGTCCAATATAAAAACCTCAAACTTTACATACACAGCATTGTGTCTATCATTACCTACCTAGTCCTATTTAACAGAAGGTTACTGAAGTACCATGCTCACTATAGGCTTTAATCTGTCCTTTTCCAGATACAAGCCTCATACCATACAGTACAGTACGTACCAATTTTCCATTGACACCAAATCCCACAAAGCTGCAGAGGGGCCTCCAGTGCTGTCAGATGGCAGCAGATATGAGTTTGTGCTTTCAGTGGGCTACAATCTAGAGAGTTTCAAGCTCAGTAAATTAGGGAGAAGCTAATGGCTAACGCCCACCCAACCTTCTATTAACTGGTGTGAGACCTGGGAAATCAGTTCAATGGCTGTGCAAAAAGAGACTGGAGCTGAAACCATGTCCTAAAAAGAGCCATGTCCTAAAGAGAGGATGCTAAACAGGACAGATTCTGAAAAAAGAACAAAAGATGCTAGAAGACTGACAGATGTTGTAAGAAGTACAGAAGACACCAGAGGATCAGTATGAATGCCGGTTGATGGGATTCCAGATGTCATTATTCCAGGATCGCATCCGCCGTAATGCTGGCAGCAGCGCGAGCGCTAGAAAGCCCTTTGCAGGCTCGCTGCGCTCGCCATGCTGTGGGCACAGTGGTTTGCTGCGCTTGCCACAGGTTCTTTTTGCTCAGAGGTAGAATAGTCTGTGTCAGCAGTATTTCGGGATTCTGGCGTCGGCATTGTGACCGCCGGGATCCGACTAGCGGTATTTTAACCGCTTCCCGACACGAAAGAAAGAAAGAAAGAAAGAAAGAAAGAAAGTCACAGAATTCCTGGGGCAGTAGATGACAACTGTGAAAACAACTAAGGTAGACCACCACTACATTGGTGGAAATTGGGAATAAACATTATCTGGTGGACAATGGAAGACTAGTGTGATCAGTAGCCTGGAGCAACTGAAGGTTCCATTTTTTCCACATACTTTACCATTAACAATACTTGGGTCCAGGGCTGGTTCTAGACCTTGTGGTGCCCAGGGCGAGAGTTTCCTTTGGCCCCCAACAGAAAACAAAGTTTTTGTGTGCCAAAGTCGTGCATGAAAAAATAGGGACGTGGCTTTATAGGGACGGGGCATGGCCACAGTTATGCCCCCTGTAGTTATGACCCAGTAGTTGTGCCCCACAGTAGTTGTGCCCCCAGTAGATTTGCCCCTGTAGTTGTGCCCCCAGTAGATTTGCCACCAGTAGTTATGACCCCTGTAGCTGTGCCCCCTATAGCTTTGCCCCCTGTAGCTGTGCCTCCAGTAGTTGTGCCCTCTGTAGCTCTGCCCCCAGTAGCTGTGTCCCCTGTAGTTGTGCCCCCAGTAGTTGTGCCACCTGTAGTTGTGCCCCCTGTAGTTGTGCCCCAGTAGTTGTACCCCCTAGTAAAGCCGCTTACAAACATAAAAAATTAAACAAAAACACACACAATACTTACCAGCCCCGCTCCTGCTTCCCAATCGCTGCTGCGCTGCTGCTCCGTCTCTGGCCACAAGCTCCTCTCTATGGGAGACGTCATGACTATGGGTCAATTATGACCTTTAATGTCTGACAGTGGCGCCGGCTGCAGCAGGTGCCCACACAGCCCATGGCACCTGCTGCAGCCACGCCTGCAGGGTGGGCGGCAGGTGACTGCAGCCACGCCTGCGGCCGAAGCGCCACATGCGCCCGTCCTGCTTGCCCATGCCTAGAACCGCTAATGCTTGGGTCCAGTGCTTGTGCACATACTAAGTCTCTTTGCTTCCTTGCTTGCTCACTACCATCTATCACACTACTAGACCCTGCGGAGGTGTGGTGCAGTCTGGACTAGAAACTAATATTAGCACAAGAGATTTTAAGGTACATATATTTTGATATGATTGCTCTGCACTAAAGTTCTTTCATTGAAGTCTTGGAGTGCCACATAGTGGGGCATACACTACCCTGTTGGAGTGCCGGGCATGTGTACTTGTGTATATATATATATATATATATATATATACAGAAACCAATAGGCCTACAGTGCCAAACTTAGATTCTAGGCATATGAACCATAGAGGTCGGGCTGTAGTTGTTCTTCTATTGGTCCCAGGCCTGCTTTCTGTAATCACTGCTCAAAAGCCTAAGGCCTTCCCTTTCCAGCGCTAATTAAACCACCAAGCTTAATATAATAATTGATCTTCGGTTAATCACCTAAAATAAATGCAGCTCCCAACTGGGCAGTACTGGTCTGCCTACCACATGATAAAAGAATTATCAGGGAGCGCATATACAATCTAAAATGTATTTCAATTTAAACAAAATAACATGTATCAATAAATCACATACACAGATGAAATATAATGATTTAACAAGTTAGCAATGTTCTGATTCCTCCAGCAATAATATATATATATATATATATTATGTGCAAAAAAGTACTTTAGTATCTCCATATATCAGAAAACCGGGACTTAGAGTAATTTAAGCACAATTTCTTGCTTATATAGGGTGAGTACTCCTTTAAGCCACAAACCAACCACAGCCAATTTATGGCGTTCTGTAGCCGTTTTGATTTAATGTGTGGAGGCAGATCTGGAAAAACTTTCACAAGATTATCAGCAAGTATATTGTTAGAGACCTCCGCTCCTGTAGCTGTATCACACAATTATTCAGCTGCAGCCGAGGGCATCAGGGCATATTTTATAACCATATATATTAGCTATATTAGATTAGGAGGATGAAGTAGGGATTGAGATATTGAATTCTTTATTGAGTGGAAATGATGGTATGCAACAAGGTAGTGAAATGAAACAGATGAAAGTTTTTGATATTTCAGGTAAAACAGAGGTGAAAACTAGGGATCAAAAGCTTTTTAAAAAGAAAATCAGAATTCTATCTGCTTCAACATAGAAGTTCTTATATCGAGACGTTCTGCACATCAACTTTGAATGACTTCCACTTACAGTACTTTGTGAACAGAAAAAAAGGTATAGCAAAAAGGATAACTTAAACATCAATTAACGCAAAGCCCTTAAAGCACTTAAAGATGATAATACCATAATCATAAAAAGTGCGGATAAAGGGGGTGGTGTCGTTCTTCAAGATAAGGTGGTTTATCTGGAGGAAGCAAACAGACAATTGGGCAATCAGAAGTTTTATTTGGAATTACCCATGAACCCGACTAATATTTACACTCAAGAATTTAAAGGTTTACTCACACAAGCCCTGACTGAGGGAGCAATTACAAAGCTGAGTTTTACTTTCTTTTTAATCCTTATCCGGTAATCCCTACCTATTATCACCTTCCCAAAATTCACAAATCTTTGGCAGCACCTCCTGGCATCATATAATCTCTGGTGTTGGGTCCCTCACCTCTAATCTTTCAGCATTTGTCGATTTCTTTTTACAGAATCACTACGTTGGTCTTTGGTCTTAGAGATACCACTCAATTTTTCAACCTAGTGAGTGGTATTGAGTGGCAAAAGAGTTATGTACTCTTAACATGTGATGTTGAGTCCCTCTATACCAATATCCCACATCAAGGAGGGATAGAGACCTGTCACCACTTTTTAGATACTGATGTGGGACTGATGCTTGAATGATGTGGCTTTATACTGGAATCCATGAATTTTATTTTATCACATAACTATTTTTTATTTAACTCACAGTTGTATCTTCAAGTACATGGTACAGTCATGGGCACCAAATTCACGTCGAGTTTTGCAAATCTATATATGGGGCTATTTGAGAACCAGTATATCTGGGGAGGCCCCTACGGTGCAAATTTGGTGCTCTGTGTTTGGTACATTGACAATGTGTTTATTCTTTGGGATAGGGTTTCTTGTATTTCTTCCTTTCTTTCTTATCTTAATTCTAACACATTTGGGCTTAAGTTTAGTCACACTTGTCACCCTTCACAGATCAACTATTTGGATCTTGCTCCCTCAGTCAGGGAAAAGAGTCTTGTGACTAAGACCTTTAGGAAGGAAGCTGATAGCAACAGTTATCTGAATTACAATAGCTGTCACCATCAGAAATGGAAGGACAATATACCGATGGGGCAATATTTAAGAATGATACGGAACTGTACAGATGAAAATACTTTTAGGGGACAAGCAGAAATTCTTACAAATGCTTTTCTGGACCAAGAATACCCCATGAAACTCTTGGAGGAGTCTCTCAGGAGGGTGGCCACGAGAGAAAGGAGGTCTCTCCTATCCGCGACCACACACTCGAGGACTTCTACCGGGGTGGTAGACGACAACCTTGTTATGCCCTTTATAACAAAATATAATATGTGTGCAACTGATGTTAAGAAAATTATACATAAGAACTTTGAAATATTAAAATTAGATAAAGCTCTTAATCCCTTTTTAGGAAGTTCAGCAAAAGTTGTTTTCCAAAAAGCCAGAAACCTAAAGAATCATATGTCCCCCCATTTTTTTTCAGAATGCCCAAATAAATATGCATTCCATAAACATTAAAACCTGGCTCAGTGAAAGTGTGATTTGTTTTAGATGTGGTAAAACAAACTGCATAACTTGTAAATTTATGATCCATAGGAGTACAATTTTTAAATCTACTTCTTTGGGTCTTGAGTTTAGCATTGAGGCCTTTATTAATTGCCAACAGACATATGTGATGTATTTAATGAGTGGTGAGTGTGGCAAACAGTATGTAGGGAGGACATTAAGAAGTCTTAACATCAGGTTCCACGAGCATAGAAGAAATGTTTTAAGGAAAAATCCAAATTATAGTGTATCAAGACATGTATCCCATTATCATGATGGTAATGTAATGGTGATCATGACCCCTGAAGAAGTCCCAATACACTAAAAGGGACGAAACGCATTAGGCACTGATCTCTGGTTTCGCGCTCTGTCATATGACATACAGATAAGCCTTTATATTTTTTTAAATTGTACGAGTCCATTTTTATTGTGTGTTTTTGTTGAGTGTTATAAATATGTAAAAAATTGTATTACACTATTTGGAGCTTTCTTCCCTGTTGGGAGTTTTTTGGTTTTAAGGTTCTCGTTTGGATGGATAACTCTGAGGTTTTCGCTCCACCATAAGAAAATGTGAGTGCTATCTCAGAGATTTTCTAGTCAAATTGTGAACCTCTTCTATTTTTTTGTGCATGACAAATAAGTGTATTAATATAAGGTGGTATTCACATTTTTTGCACAGAGTGCACTTTAGCACTTTCTCCTTTTTGCAAGAAAGCACACAGTCACTTTGTAATGTGAAGTGCAATTTTATTGATACTTAACTTTCATCCTCTACCTGTATGATATGGTGCATAACGTCTGACCGATTGTGGGAGGAGGAGAAACACTACGAAAGTCTTTTTAAAGATAATACTACATACCAATATTCTTCATTTATCTGGTATGCATATATTGAGCGTCACTGCTAAACAGCCACAGTTGAAAGTTTCCTTTGCACTGAAGGCGCAGCTGATTTACCACTAACGAACATATATATATATATATATATATATATAAACAGAAAGTTCAGCACTCACCAAAATAAGCTCACTTATCCTCACAACATCTATGAATAAATGAATAAATGATGGGGGTTTAGTTAGTGAATTGGCCAATGCACGGAAGCCTGCAAACCACTCGCCAAGGTACCCCACCTTCATGCAGGTCCTAGGTGGGGTACCTTGGCGAGCGGTTTGCAGGCTTCCGTGCATTGGCCAATTCACTAAATAAACCCCCATCATTTATTCATTTATTCGTAGATGTTGTGAGGATAAGTGAGCTCATTTTGGTGACTGCTGAATTTTCTGTTTCTATATTTTTGAGTAGGTGGCCATGGGCTACATGCACCCCACCCTATTAGTGGCGAGTGCGGATACTGCACCCCACTTCTGGGGTGGCAAGTGCTGTGGTTTTCTATTTGTTTGTATATATATATATATATATATTATCGCTGGAGGAATCAGAACATTTCTAACTTTTTAAAATCAATATATTTCATCTGTGTGTGATTTATTGATACGTTATTTTGTTTAAATTGTAATAAATTTTAGATTATATATGCGCTCCCTGATAATTCTGTTATCTTGTGCCATCAGGTAAATAAATGGAGCTACTCTTAACCACTTAACTGAAAATTTTTCCCCCCGAAAACCGCTCAGAAATTGTAATTTTTTTTACTTAATAAAGTTTATTAAAAAAATGTAATAAAATATTTAAATATTTTATTTAAAAAATATATATCTAGGGGTGTTTTTCACCCCTCAATTCACTTACCCCACATCCATAGGCCCTCATTGTAAAATAAATTTCCACCCCCCATTGGCAATTAACACCCCACTGGTCTCAAGTTCTAATATTAGTAGCCACCACAGCCCATTAGTAGCAAGAAAACCCCAAAATCAACATGTTTTATAAATCTCCCTCCCATTAAAAGCACCTTGTGACCAGGGTATTTTTTTATAGTAATTTACTGTCTCAACCCCCTTATCGCTACTCGTTATATCTGCTTCCCCTGGGGGTTGCCTTACCCCACCTCCCACCATGGGAATAGTCTCCTTCCCAATGAAGAGTGCAGCACAGTGTGTGCAGGGAGGACTAATGATCAGTCCCCCCTGCTGCAGCTGATCTCTACACAAGCAGAGATCAGACAAAATGTGCAGGGAGAGGAACAATTATTCCCCTTTCCCGCACTGTGCTTCCTGGAACATGCACTCCAGAAAGCCGGCTGCATGACATTCTGGGCTGCAATTCTGGTAGTGATGTCGGTGGTCAGAGACCGTCGCATAACTGCCAAGTCCGGCGCAGTGTAGGGGCTGCAGACCTCCAGGGGCTACAGACACCGGGGGACAGCTGGTCGCATGTGATGCGAGCAAGCCATGTAATGGACTCCTGGCTTTGGTTGCATCACATGTGACCCTGTCCTGTTTTAATCAGGGGTGGGGAACCTTTGGCCCTCCAGCTGTTGTTGAACTACACATCCCAGCATGCCCTGCTAGAGTTTTGCTATTTCGCCATGCTAAAACTATTGCAATGCATGATGGGATGTGTAGTTCAACAACAGCTGGAGGGCCAAAAGTTCCCCACCCCTGTGTTAAATGGTTAAGGTTAGATTTTGAATTTGGCCATGAATTATGTTTTCCTGTTAATACTGTATGTTTTTATGGAGAAAGGAGGGGATGAGGGATAAATAGCGACCAAGGTGTCAATAAAATAAGTTGCCAGTTAAAGTATTAAAAATAAAGCTATTTATTATCATAAAAATGAACATAAAAGAAACACATAAAAAATAGGGACAACAATATATACACAACTGAACTAAAAGCACTAAATGAATATATGCACTACAATAAAAACAAAAATTTGTCTTATCTTAGAATGAGGTAGGTACAGGTAAAACAACGCATTTCGTTTGATGAGACTTCTTCAAGGGGTAGGGACAGAATGAGACAGTATATCCTTTTATAGCCAGAGCAATCAGTGGGAGGGCTATGACATCATAGAGAGTCATGTGATGCAATTATATGGTATATACTTTAAGACTACTCATATATATAAGTCAATGATTAGCAGGTTATTAGGGACTAAGTATAAGTAAAAACGAGTAGGTTCACAAATAAAAAACAGATTAAAATCGCTGTAAAAGGCTCTAGAATGGTGAAAAGGCGGAACTTGCGCCCCATTTCCGGCGCTTACTGCGCGTGCGCCCGCGGCGATTCTGTGCTTGTATGTGTGTCCATTGCTTGTTGTCAGTGGCTACAGTTCACAGGGGGAAAGAAACCAGTCTTGGTTATGTCCATAAGACAGTGGCCATTTTTGATGTGATTACGTCCATAGATCTCCAGGTAGCGGCGGCCATTTTCTAATAGTTCATCTGACATAAACACTTTTCAGATACCCCGGTATCCATGGTAATGGTTGGATATAAAAAATAAGAAGTAAATAAGAGTATCAGAAACATGTTATTGTTTGTAAGCACCTAGTTTTATCATCAATTATAAGAGAAATAGCTAAACAGGATTACAATGAATGAGATGCTTTGTTGTACATTTATAAAAATGTCTAACTGCGGACATCAAATAATCAAATTGCCATGGAAGTACACCATACTTCCATGGCAATTTGATTATTTGATGTCCGCAGTTAGATATTTTTTATAAATGTACAGCAAGGCATCTCATTCATTGTAATCCTGTTTAGCTATTTCTCTTATAATTTATGATAAAACTAGGTGCTTACAAACAATAACATGCTTCTGATACTCTTATTTACTTCTTATTTTTTATATCCAACCATTACGATGGATACCGGGGTATCTGACAAGTGTTTATGTCAGATGAACTATTAGAAAATGGCCGCCGCTACCTGGAGATCTATGGACATAATCACATAAAAATTGGCCACTGTCTTATGGACATAACCAAGACTGGTTTCTTTCCCCCTGTGAACTGTAGCCACTGACAACAAGCAATGGACACACATACAAGCACAGAATCGCCGCGGGCGCACGTGCAGTAAGCACCGGAAGTGGGGCAGAAGTGACGCGTCGCGTCCGCCGTCGCCGGAAATGGGGCGGAAGTTACGCCTTTTCACCATTCTAGATCCTTTTACAGCGATTTTAATCTGTTTTTTAATCTGTGAACCTACTCGTTTTTACTTATACTTAGTCCCTAATAACCTGCTAATCATTGACTTATATATATGAGTAGTCTTAAAGTATATACCATATAATTGCATCACATGACTCTCTATGATGTCATAGCCCTCTTACTGATTACTCTGGCTATAAAAGGAAATACTGTCTCATTCTGTCCCTACCCCTTGAAGAAGTCTCATCAGACGAAACGCGTTGCGTGACCTGTACCTACCTCATTCTAAGATAAGACAATTTTTTGTTTTTACTGTAGTGCATATATTAATTTAGTGCTTTTAGTTCAGTTGTGTATATATTGTTGTCCCTATTTTTTATGTGTTTCTTTTATGTTCATTTTTATGATAATAAATAGCTTTATTTTTAATACTTTAACTGGCAACTTATTTTATTGACACCTTGGTCGCTATTTATCCCTCATCCCCTCCTTTCTCCTAAATTACTCTCAGGGAATTACCACCCCTGTATTTATTGAGGGAAACAGCTGACGCCCCATTAGCAGCATAGGGGAGTGTCATATAAGCTAGCTATTACACAACATATTTGTTTCATCTCGCATGCGGCGCAGTATTAATCCTTGTTTTTACCTGTATGTTTTTATGTTTGCATGGTTGACTAAAAAAGTGGAAGGAATAGTAATATAACTGTTACTGTCTTGCTGCTATGTGAGTTATTAATGCAAGCACTGTTTTTGTTTCCTACTGTTTCATTGAAATTATATCTTCCTGTTTACTGTGCTACAGAGCCTCTCCTGTCATACTCCTGTAAATTCCAGAGGGTTGACTAGAAAAAGTATATGAAAAATTCAAATAATATATTATAAATAACATATTTGTATTATTCTAATTCTTTTTATAGTCAACTCTCTGGAGTAAACTGATCTATGACAGGTGAGGCAGTGCCTTCCCTGCCTATCTTGTTCACACATCTCTGATCAAAACTCACCAAATTTCCAGCAGTATATACTGCTGCACCTTTGTATAATGCCCACAAGAACCCTTGGGTTCATATTCAGTATATGTGTGTAAATCTGGCTTTGATACTAGCCAGTGCCTCCCCAGTCAGTTATACACTGCAAGTCACTGCCTCAGTGTAGGGAATGTTGTCGTGCATGGGTTTAGTTACATCAATTAGGGCCAGTGGTGCAAGTAGAAATGTTTTCTTAGTGGTTCTGATAGTAAAAATGGGTGTGGTCATGTGTCATGAGGGGGCATGGTCACAAAACTAGGGGAGTGGCTACATTACAATGGGAGCATGTCCACATTATGCCACACACCGTAATGCCCCTTAAGCACCTTGAGTCCTATTGGAGAAAGAGCACTATATAAATAAAATTATTATTAATTATTATTACACATTATGCCAAACACCATAATGCCCATTACACATTATGCTACACACCGTAATGCTTATTACACATTATGCCATGCACCATAATGCTTATAACACATTATGCCACACACCGTAATGCTCATTACACATTATGCCAGACACTGTAACATCCATTGCACATTATGCCACACACTGAAATGCCCATTACACATTATGCCACACACTGTAATGCCTTACATATTATACCATACACCATAATGCCTATTACATATTATGACACACACAGTTATGCCACTGACACCATTTTTGTCCCACATACAAATCTACTGGGGGCACAGCTACTGGGAGCACATTTACTGGGGACACAGCAACAGGGGGCACAACTACAGGGGGCACAGCTACAGCGGGCACAGCTACTGGGCACACAGCTACAGGGGGCACGACTACTGATAGCACAGCTACAGGGAGCACAACTACAGGGGCATATCTACAAGGGGCAAATCTACAGGGGGCACAACTACAGGGGCCATAACTGTGACCACGCCCCTTCCCTATGAAGCCACAACCCTATTTTTGGACACATGCCTTCTGCGCGCACAACTCTGTTTTACGGGAGGGGTGGAGTGACGCCAAAGGAAACTTTCGCCCTGGGTGCCACAAGGTCTAGAACCGGCCCTGAGCATAACATACCCTTCAGATATTTCTAATGTGAATTATACAAGTTTTCATTTCTAATAGTCTGTGAGTTGTAAACCAGCTGGAATCTAACCACGTTATATTGCAGTCCATGTTTTATTATTAGAATTATCCCTTATTTATATGACGCGACAAGGAATACGCATTGCCCATTACCAGAGTACATAGACAAATGAGCCAAACAAGAAAACAGCACTTAGAGTTCAAGACCATATAGGACAAGTTTGGAAAGTAAGTAAGTTTGGAAGTAAGAGACGGAGTAGTCAAGGTCCTGGTATTGTAAGCTTACAATCTAAACAGCATTGTAGCAAACAAGGAGGACTGTCCTCTAGAACAGTGGTCTCAAACTCAGTCCTCAGGATCCCAAACGTTTCACGTTTTCTAGGTCACCTAGCAGATGCACAGGTGTATTCATTACTCAATGACAAATGTTATAAGGTCCACAGGTGGAGTTGAATATTTCACTTGCGATTCTGTGAGGAGACTTGGAAAATATGCACTGTTTGGGGTCCTGAGGACTGAGTTTAAGAATCTATGCTCTAGAGGACTCAATCAAAGTGCAACCTAATGAATGGACTGCTGCTGCCAGTTCTCAGGAAGTGAGAGTAATCCCATCAAAACTAAATAAAAAAAAAGAATAGGCTGCACAATCTCCATCCAATAAATAGCAAAGTTCTGAAAGGTAAAAAAATAACATTTAATACATAATTAATCTAGAAAATAAAAAAATCACAGATTCTGAAAAGAAATATATATGTCCTTGTGTAATTGAGGCAATATGTAATTGACCCTGTATTTATATAAATGTATATACTTTGAAACTGGTTATATGATCAAGAGCTCAAAATAATGTCTTCTTTTAATGAAAATTAGGTTCTGTAGTGGGATTCCATCAGACTGTACTATTATAATATAGCAGACAGGGCTCGTAAAGCCTGGAATATGAATGCCCAGCATTTGTAGCTACTGTATATATTGTAGAAATTAAAGTACATTCCGGGTGGTATTCACCTGTGTGCCTGTTTAAGGAGGCATCTATAAGGTTCACTGGTGCAAATTTGTGGGTTCTCCCTTTGTAAATGTCAGAGTTGGGTTGCCTATAGCAGAGGTAACCGGCTCAATGTGTTTCATTGCTGGTCAGCACCTGAATCAGGAGTATAAATGCATGGCGTTGGGTATGAAATACCGGCATTCGGGACGCCAGTGGTTAGAATACCAACAGGGGAAATGTAAGTATGTTTTCCTTTACCCAATGCCCGCCTAACTCTAAACCTCACTATCCACAACCTAACTCCCCCCCACCCCAAATTAAAACAAAAATAGTAAAAATAATAAGATCAAACTTCATTAGTATATCTAGGTATGTGGAGATTACAATCATATCCATTTAGCAATCCTCATACTTTGCAAAAAAAACCTTAATGCCATGCTCATCTAGAATTCAGCATGCTGTATTAATAGCAAACCAGGCGCGGCAATTGTGTACACACTCCTAAATGCGATTTATTGAACACAGCCTGTAACATGGAAGTTAGGAGCTCGAAGCAAAGAGTGCTGTGACAAAGAGGAGCAGGTGGACCTGCAGGGAGGAGAAAGAGAGACTGTGTCCAATTGCACTCCGTTGAGAGAAATAAGGGAGTGGCCAGAGCTATCCCTTTACTGAGGTACTGTGAAAAGGAAGCCTGGAGAGGTATGTACTCACTCCCTATATTAAATGCAGCATCTCCATAGCTTGCAAGTAATCTACAACTAATAAAGCTAAATACTGTATTATTGTCCCATTTTATATACAGAATATTTATGAAATTATATTGCACCTTCGCATTCCTAATGTACTTTATGTAGACTAGAGATGTGCAGCGGGCAATTTTCGTGCTTTGAGTTTTGGTTTTAGTTCTGGTTCAATGCTCGTGTTTTGGATGTGGATTGGTTAAGCCAAAACCACCCTTTCGTGTTTTGGTTTTGGTTTTGTATCTGGATGATTTTTGAAAAACCCCCATAAAAATAGCTAAAATCACAGAATTTTGTGGTAATTTTGATTATACGGTATTATTAATCTCAACAACATTCATTTCCACTCATTTCCAGTCTATTCTGATCACCTCACACCTCACAATATTGTTTTTAGGCCAAAAGGTTGCACCTAGGTGGCTGTATGACTAAGCTAAGAGACACAAGTGTGTGGCACAAACATCTGGCCCATCTAGGAGTGGCACTGAAGTGTCAGACAGGATGGCAGATTTAAAAAATAGGCCCCAAACAGCACATCATGCAAAGAAGTAAAAGAGTTGCTATGAGGTAGCTGCATGACTAACCTAAGTGACACAAGTGTGTAGCACAAACACCTGGCCCATCTATGAGTGGCACTGCAATGGCAGACAGGATGGCACTTAAAAAAAATAGTCCCCAAACAGCACATAATGCAAAGAAGTAAAAGAGGTGCAATGAGGTAGCTGTATGACTAAGCTAAGTGACACAAGTGTGCAGCACAAACACCTGGCCCATCTAGGAGTGGCACTACAGTGTCAGACAGAATGGCAGATTTAAAAAATAGGAATTATACACCAGTACCACTGGAATTATATGGAAGGATCACTGGATTTATACGCCCGTACCACTGGAATTATACAGCAGGATCACTGGAATTTTTATGGCAGGATCACTGCAATTATATGGCAGGATCACTTGAATTACATGGCAGGATCACTGGATTTATATGACAGTACCACTGGAATTATACAGTAGAATCACTGGATTTATATGGCAGGATCACTGCAGGATCACTGGAATTATATGGCAAGATCGCTGAAATTATACGGCAGGATCACTGGATTTATACGCCAGTACCACTGGAATTATACGGCAGGATCTCTGGAATTATACAGCAGGATCACTGGATTTATACAGCAGAATAACTGCAATTATATGGCAGGATCACTGGAATTGTACGGCAGGATCACTGCAATTTATATGCCAGTGCCACTGGAATTATACGTCAGGATCACTGGATTTATACGGCAGGATCACTGCAATAATAAGGCGGGATCACTGGAATTATATGGCAGGATCACTGGAATTACTGGATTTATATGCCAGTACCACTGGAATTATACGGCAGGATCACTGGATTTATACGCCAGTACCACTGGAATTATACGGCAGGATCACTGGACTTATACGGCAGGATCACTGCAATTTATACGCCAGTGCCACTGGAATTATACATCAGGATCACTGGAATTATACGGCAGGATCACTGCAATTATACGGCAGGATCACTGGAATTATATGGCAGGATCACTGGATTTATACGCCGGTACCACTGGAATTATACGGCAGGATCACTGGATTTATACGGCAGTACTGCTGGACATATTCGGCAGTACTGCTGGACATATACGGCAGTATCAATGGACATATATGGCAGTATCACTGGACATACACGGCAGTATCACTGGAATGTATTTATACACCGGTACCACTGTAATTATATGGCAGGATCACTGGACTTTATATGCCAGTACCACTGGAATTATACGGCAGGATCACTGGACTTATATGGCAGGATCACTGCAATTATAAGGCAGGATCACTGGAATAATATGGCAGGATCACTGGAATTACTGTATACGCCAGTACCACTGGAATTATACGGCAGGATCACTGGATTTATACGGCAGAATCACTGCAATTATAAGGCAGGATCACTGGAATTATATGGCAGGATCACTGGAATTACTGTATACACCAGTACCACTGGAATTATACAGCAGGATCACTGGAATTATACAGCAGGATCACTGGACTTATACGGCAGGATCACTGCAATTATACGACAGGATTACTGGAATTATACGGCAGGATCACTGCAATTATATGGTAGGATCACTGGAATTATATGACAGTACCACTGGAATTATACGGCAAGATCACTGGATTTATACGGCAGTACCGCTGGACATATACGGCAGTACCGCTGGACATATATGGAAGTATAAATGGACAGGGGCATAGCTATAACTTTGTGGGCCCCATAGCAACATTTTGAAAGGGCCCCCATCCCGATGCTTCTAGAGAGTCACTTCTCTGCAGCAGTTGTTAATTACATGCCCTATAATAGTGCCATAGTTCATTTTATGAACCATAGTAGAACCTTGTTTAATGTTATGCCTCATAGTAGTGCCCTAGTTTCTTTTATGAATCATAGTAGTGCTTAAGTTCACCATATCTCACATTTCAGAGCTGCCAGTACACATTATGCCGCACAGTACCCCCAAATCACATTATGATATATAGTGCTCCTCATTCATATTGTACCTCATTACGGTGCCTTTGTTCATATTATATAACATTAAAATGCCCTCCAGTTCATTTTATAGCACACTACAATGAGCAGGTCCAGGGGCATACCTAGATGTATAGCAGGCCCCAAGGAAACAGTTTGAAAGGACCCCTGCGTACCACCCAATAGCGAAAAATGTATATAACACATATAACTTTGATAGGGAATGTGAGCCCCTCTCACCTCTGGGCCCCATAGCAACTGCACTGCCTGCATCTATGGTAGCTACGCACTTGTCAATGGACATATATGGCAGTATCAATGAACATATATGGCAGTATTACTGGACTAGGCTTATACGCCAGTACCACTGGAATTATACGGCAGGATCACTGGAATTATACAACAGGATCAATGGATTCAAACGGCAGTACCGCTGGACATATACGGCAGTATCAATGGACATATATGGCAGGATCACTGGACTTATATGGCAGGATCACTGGACTTATATGGCAGGATCACTGGGTTTATACACCAGTACCACTGGAATTATACGGCAGGATCACTGGAATTATACGGCAGGATCACTGGATTTATACGGCAGTACCACTGGACATATACGGCAGTATCAATGGACATATACCGCAGGATCACTCGACATATACGACAGTACCACTGGACATATACAGCAGCACAGGGTCACCACCACTGGACTGATGCAGGACAATACAGCACCACTGCAATGGACTGGACCTATAGAGCAGCACTGGACATATGGCAGCAGAGGACACCACCACTGTGACTGGACTGATGCAGCACAAGACATCACCACTGGACTGATACAGCACAACACAGCACCACTAGACTTTACTTATACAGAAGCACTGGACATATGGCAGCAGAGGACACAACCACTGTGACTGGACAGATGCATCACAAGACATGGACACTGAGGATACTGAGGATGGAGACACGTCCTCTCTCTACACTATCCAATGCTGGAGTGAAAACAACGGCGACGCGCGGCTTCTTATATGGAATCCAAATCCCGCGAGAATCCGACAGCGGGATGATGACATTTTGCCTTGTTCTGGTTTCCGAGTCAGGCAGAAAACCCGAGCATTACTCAGATCCGGGCTCGGGTGGTGAATTTCGTGGGGGTTTTTGTTCTCTGAGAACTGAACCTGCTCAACTCTAATGTAGACTAATGTAAAATTATTTAATAATCAGTAGGCTTACTATGGAAGACCTCGGCAGTAACTTGTGCCATACATGGCATAAGGTATAAGCCACTGGACAATTTGGGGGAGATGTACTAAACAGTGAAAAGAGTGGAGAAGTGAGCCAGTGGAGAAATTGTCTATGGCAACCAATCAGCATTGAAGTAACATTTAGAATTTGCATTTTATAAAATCATACAGAGCAGCTGATTGGTTGCCAAGGGGCAACTTCTTCACTGGCTTATTTCTCCACTCTTTTCACTGCTTAGTACATCTCCCTTAATCCCTTTAGTGCTTTAGGGATCACTTAGTGCATGTTCAGCATTTTTGCTTCAGGAGAGGATCCCAGAAGATGGAGAGTAAAGTTGGTTACACGATGTGTGAACCCGGCAATATCGTCAGTGATGGGAACCGGCTGGGACTTGCCAATGCCGGCAACGATGAGTGATTGAAGGAGGGGGGAGGGCGCAATGTTACATTCGACAGCATGGCCCTTGCTGGTAATGTCACCTGTTGGACCTGCATGCAGGTCTGATGGACGATGTTGCTGAGGTCACGCTGTAGCGTGCATCATCAGCGACATAGTGCATACACACTAGACAATATCATGAACGATGTGTCGGAATAGGGCACATCTCCACGATATGGTCTAGTGAATCCAGCTTAACATTTACAGAAGCTAACTTATTATACATTTAGAAGTAACTAGCCCTATCTTACCAGACATTAATCTGAGACAGGATTTATATAACGAGACACATAAGTATGATTTTCACCTGGAGGATAAAACATCAACCTATCAGTGATTGATAACCTGATATATATGCATATATCTACCTACTGTTAACTAGCCAGCTCCCTGTAGGATATGGTCTTTATTGCCGAAAAATTTTAATATTGAAAGTTTTTAGGTGTTCTCTTACAAAAAATGTAAAGGAAATTACTGTAAATGAGCGCTAATAATAGTATCAGTAATGTAGGAACTAACAAAAACTACATATAAGTGAAATAACATGATTTTACCCATGTTGAATATTATCAATGAAATCTAATATCAATTCCAAAACCAAACCCTACAAGGAGTTTTTGGCAAAACCAAAACATGAAAATTCTTTCAGAGCCTAAACCAATACCAAAACCAAAACACTGCAATCTGCACAAATATCTACACTGTACACCACTGTATGTCTATTTTAAACATTCACATAGTATACTAATATTGTTTCTTTGATTTAAAAAATCACCAACATAAAGCATATTGCACAACCTGATTTTCTTTTTAGTAATTTAATGGGTTAGGGGAGAAGCGCACATATTATAAGAAGCAATATTTTAGGAGAAAATGGAGAAAAATATTCACATTGCGGAGCAATGCCAGAATATTATAGTTTATCTATATTTATAGCTTCTGGCTTATATATTTTCCATAATCTCCTCAGAAATTGTTGGATTTTTTTTAACTGACAAATTGGGTCAAGAACATCTGACATCATGCCTTGGCCACTGATATTCCCTTAACATCAGGGCTGCCATCGATGAAAAGAATAAAAAAATAAAAATTGGCATCAATCATAGACCATCGTTGTTTGCAAATATACTGTAAAAACACCACTAGCACTACTATTCTCCTTAGTATACTGTTCATGAACTTTAAACACATTAAAACTATTTAGGATAATTGGGTATCCCTAATAGTCTTGACTGATACAGGATCACCATTATCAAAATTATCCATTAAATTAGCTTTCAAAATAATACAGATATTAACAACAACAAGAAAAAAAATCAATGTTTCCATTGTTTATCGATAATCGAGACTGTGTGGTGGACAGAGGTGCTAGTAAGTTTATATTTCTCTATCAGCTGCACCACTCTGCAGCTTCTGATTACACAGAGTGGGGACAGAGCTGTATTTCCCTGGTGTCTTCTCCTCTCTGCAGCTGCAAGGTATGCACAGCTGGGGGCAGCTTTGTATGTATTTACTGATTGCTGCTATTCTCTGTAGCTGCCATGTGGAGGGCGCTACTGGCCTACCTAATAACTGCTGTTCAAAGTGATTGAGACACACTAGGCGACATCCTTCATTACCATAAGCAGTGGCTTTTCTTTTTACTTTGCAGTCTGGCTACTCTGTAGGGGTACAACAGGCTTACCGATCTCAGGCCAGCAGTGATCGGGCACACTGGGGGTGGATCTGTGGGTGCCAAGAGGCCAACAGTTTTCTCTGAAACTGGTGGCTGCTGGAAGATTATCTTACAGTAACTATCCAATGTTCGTTTCTAAGTGGTCTCATCAGATGTGACCTCAGAGAAAGCCCAGCAAGTGTTAAAATAAAACAGTACATTCTAGACTGTACATAAAAAGTTGTCAGTAATTTATCAGTATGTTGACTCTGCCACTCTGCCAGGTACGTAGGTGGTATAACATGACAATGTTTGACTTGTGTGGTTAGAGACAAGCACATTTACAACAGAATGACTGAAGCAGAAAGTATGCAGAATTTTGGAATAGCTGACTCAAAGTACTGATTTTATTCTGTTAAAATGTTATGAATTTTTTTTTAAATATATACTGTAATAGGTTTAACAATTTTGATCAGTTAAATATATTTAAAAAAAGGATAAAGTACTTACAAGTAAATGTCTGAATAGGTACAAGAAGCTTTTAGTTGAAGTAATTGCTGTAATTGGTAATTCTAACATTTACGAAATCTAAGGGTTGACATAACATTTTTCACAAAGAATATTAATGTACTGTATATTATGATTTAACTAAAGATCTGAAAAGCAGTCATACAGAAAATGTTAAAGGATTCAGTCTTTCTCTTCCTATTGTGGTTTGTTAATAGTGGTGGAAAAACAGTTAAATCCATGTTGTGCTCAGTGGTGTATCATTTTTTGCAAAGTTTGTAGAATGTCTCAGTATAACAATCCTATATTTTTACTTAATGAGAGATTATTTTCTTTATTTTCATGAATGAAAATGACTATCAAACCTGACAATCAAGGTGTGACAAAATGACAGGTTAATGAAAAGTGGTTTCAACCAGTTATACTGCCAACTGTTATCATACTCTGTATGTAACCTCCTGCCTCAAACGTTATGCCTTGGTTTGGTTATTGGCATTATTAGTTTCCACAGATAAGCACGAAAAAATAATGATGTGTGATTGTGCTTGATACAGCTAAGATAGTGCTTGGTATCTGTCAACAATTTTCCCTGCAAGAATCTTCTGCATTTCAAAACCATTTTCTGACTGTGCTATTTCGTTTTACACACCCAAGATCATAAACAATTTTTTGGAACCTAAATAAACAAATATCCAACAAATTTGTACATCTATCAGATCTCCTTATCACTATAAATTGCATTTGTTAATCAAATCCCCAGCACTTAGGTGGTATAAATTCAATACATATTTGTTCTAAATTTTAACTATGTTATAAATTATAGTATAGTATGTTGCAAATCATTGTTCAGGGAGTCATATCGTGATTGATATGAATGTTAATCTCAAATTTACATATGTGCCTCTAATATTTGTATAAAATACAAACATAAGGCCCATAGTGAATTACAATTCGTAAATAAATTATACTTTATACTGCACTTGTATATGTATAAGCAGCTTCATTAAAGACAAATATAGTAAAATTATAACAAAGAAGCGCTTGTTGGATTTGGTTGAACGCTTATACCTGTAAAAAAAAAAATTAGTAAAAATGTCTACAGCTCTCTTATGAGAATATAAGATTGGAGTCTAGCTTTGGTTCCTCTGTCTCATTCTCTCTCCAATGCAATTCGGGCTTAGAAGCCCTTTGTCAAGGATGACATCCTTGACAAAGGCCTTCTAGGCCTGCAACGCATTGGAAAGAGAAAGAGACGGAGGAAGGAGACGCAAAAGTGACATCATCAATAAGCTTTCAAGGACGCCGCGAGCCGCATGAGGGAACCAAAACCAGACACTGTAGGGGAAAGCAGGGACAGTTAGGTTCTGCATAAAGGACAAAAGCAAAGCATTTATCAATTCGGACTTGACATCGAAACCCTTCACACTCATAATACCAAAAAACTCCAATCTCATAATATTCTCATAAGAGAGCTGTATACACTTTTACTAATTAATTTTTTTTACAGTTATAAGCGTTCAACCAAATTCAACAAGCGTTTCTATGTTATCATTTTACAGTTGGTAAATATTGGAATTGATTATAAACATAATGTATCTGTGTACCACAAAAAAAAGTGACATGCTCATCAACAAATTTCAGGGGTGGTTATTCCCCTATATTAAAATAGACACAATAGTGTAATAAGTTCCAGCTAGGTATATTGTTGTGCTTGTTGGGCAATTATTCTGAATACCTTAAATTAGCTTAAAAAAAACTTTAATAAAACATCCTCTGTGTGTTCTCAAATTACTACAAATAAGGATGACATTTCTGTTTCTCATTAGCATGTCAGATGTGCCTCAGAGTAGCAGAGAAACAGTGCAGTAGTGTGATTTTGTATACACAAATAAAATGTATTAACAATCAATCAGTAAGGTGCATATACATGTAAAAATGAAAATTGAAGCTTATCGGAGATTATTAAAATAGCATACACATAGGAAAATCCTCTAGCCATGAAGGTCAACCCTGTGTGGCCTCCATCTTTTTAATCTGAGATTTAACCCTGTCTTGTCCTGTCCCCAGGTATCTTGCCTCCTCTTGCCTCCTCAAGACCATTAACAAACTTATTATGGATGACAGTCCCTCTTCTTTAAGAGAGCATTGCTTAGACCTTCGGTACATGAGTAAAAAAAAAACAGCAACACAGTATACTGAAATAAGTTGTCATGTATATTTCTTTTACATGGTCTAGAAGAGGAACCTGCCAATAGAATTTGGCTAAATTCAGCATTGTAAAATAACAGGCATGTCCTAAAATCTCGATTATTTCAATTTGTGGAATGAGCTTGATGCATGCAGTTTTTTTTAACAATAGGTATTACAGTTTCAATTCTACTGTATGTTGCATAATATAGATATGTTCAACTACACTTTTAAATGGAGTACCTTTGTTCCCAAATCGCCTTGCCAATTTCTAGAAGACCCCCTGGTCACAAACTATAGAGTAATTCAAATTGGGCAAAGACTGTGGAAGATTGCATCATTTCTCAAATAGCAAATATAATTTGTGGGAATATTTGTGGGAATCTTTCCCATGCTTATCTATAATTGTTTTAAGCATACTTTTGAACAGTTTATAAAACCTGTTCTACCAAAATGTTTGCTTGGAGAAGATACACTGATGTTCATACTGTGTTTTATTTTTCAACAAATAAAAAAAAAATCCTCATAATCTTGGAGACATAGCTCATACCCAAATACTGTATGTCCAAATGTATTTGGGAAGCCCATTTGGGAAAATATATGAAATAATTCCTGGTCAATATTTTTAGAGGCCAAGATTCTAAAGGAAATTGCTTCTAGATAGTTGGTATTAAATTGCAATGGTACCAGAATGTACTGTTGACCCCTACCAAAGCTCTAACAATATGTATACTGTAGATATCCTTTCAGAAAGAAACTCTATAATTGGGAACTGCGCTAATGTTTCCAAAAAATGGGACACAGGAATCGTAAACTGGCATTCAGGGCAGTATAGTATGTTCTGTACATCAATATGCTATATACAGTATACACAATAGGCCAGAAGAACTTACACAGAATCCAGTCTCAATTTTTTTTCATTGCCCAAATGCACTCCCATCTCATGTTTTTGGGCCATATCCAATACATTCCTACAGTAGGTTTGGGGTAACGCCAACTGTTTTATTATTTCATTTCCTAACTCTTCTATCAGATAAAGGCAGTCCAAGTTCGGTGACATATGGGGGAACACTTTGTCAGCTTTGAGTTTCTCTATTAATAACTATTTTTTTCCCTAGCTCTCCGTAAGGTTGCATTTCTTACATGGGCTGTAACTCAACTTTAGAGGAAAAAAAAATCAGGTATCAACAACACTTTGTCTCTGTTATCAACCAGTTATACTGTTGAACAAAAACAGAAATGCACCCCCACCAATTTGCGCTATATGTGAGGCAGCAAGAAACAGAGTAACCCCTTGGGTGTTTATCCTAACCCAAAAACAATACAAATATAGAAAAAATGGGGTAACCCCTTCTCTGCGCCTCCTAATGAAATTAATACCATATGTTTCTACTTAACTTATGGATGGGCAGAGCTCTCTCAATCTGCTAACTTCTTCTTAATTAATGAGAGATGTGGTGTCCAGATAGATAAACATGTAAAAATAGAAAAGAGCAATCTAGTATAGCATATTTTGCAAGCGATATCAGTCATATAACTTTATCAACCTGTAATTCACTCATAACAGACAAGCATATATTTCTTAAAAACAGGTTTTTTAATAATAAAAATTTGTCATAAAATATCCAGGCAAGGAAATGATGAATAATCCACAGATGTTACATCCATACGAAAATTTATGAGGGTGGCTCCCTACCAGATTTATGGAGTATAAGGTGCACATAAAAGGAACCAATAGATGTTCCAAAAAATCCCCGGGGAAGATTTCAGCTCCAAGAATGGATCAACCGTCTTCTCCTCGTCTGGTCACGTCGCCGTTCTGTCCCTCTCATCAGCCAACGCGTTTCAATCAGTGATTTTGATCTTTTTCAAGGCATAGTTATGAGTTCCTCCTATCCCAGGTATATATACCCCTCAGATTGTCTCCCTTAATTACTGGGAGGAGCCACTCTCATTTACAAATTAAATTACAACAGAATAAAACATAAAAATCCCATAACAACTCAGATCTAATTCCATTTTTTATAGTGCTCCAGGTTTGGTTTGAGCATAAAACACAAAATCCTTCGTTTGATTCATACTATTATTCTCCGGGGACAGGAAGTACAATCTCTGTACAGGGTGTCCTCAAAGCTCCTTCCCCGATATTCCTTTAATATTGGTTCCGTCCCTATGTTACTAATAGGGTACTGAATCCCGGAAGCCCTCGCACAGTCATTCTCATTAAAATCAATCCGGTCACATGATCGGGCATATCAGGAAACAGTCTCTAATTTCTAAACAAGTTACAATCCCCAAAGTCCCCCCGTTCGGTAATACCGGTTCCCGTGCTCCACTATCTTATAATCCTCCACAGTTTTAATATTGAAATGGGTCACGTGATCGGACCAGAAGTGTGGTTTCCACCATTTTTGTACTGGTCACTCGCTAGCAACAATATACATCACGTGACCAGTAGGTCACATGATCGGGACTCAGCATTAGGGATGAAAATACCACCATTTTTGTTATGGTCCTCTGTTTCTTTACCCATAGTAATTTTAAAACAGACAAAACAACAGAAAACATCCCTTTCTAACAGACAATAAATTATATTTCTTCAATAAACTACACAATATGAAAAATCATATCCAAATGAAGGAGCTAATTCTCAGTAGTCAATCCGGGTCCATATATCAGTTCTTGAAAATCTTTCAGTCATTCTTAGGAGGTTGGTATTCTTCTTACAAACACTAAAACGATATTGTCCCATGAATAGAGAGATGATTAGACATACAATATTCCGTACATGTAATGCAAGACTTAATTCATACTTATTTTAAAAACCATTTTACTTCAAAATCTTTATTGAGACCCCTAGGGCTCAATGTCTTTAATGAATAAATCAATTGCATTTCAGTCCTGGCTAATCTCTCTGCCACATCATTACATCGCCAGTTCCCCTTTACTTGTTTCAGAGCCCCAAATGATGTTATATCCCCACAATGTGTCCATAACAGAAATTGTGGGGATATAACATCATTTGGGGCTCTGAAACAAGTCATATTGTGTAGTTTATTGAAGAAATATGATTTATTGTCTGTTAGAAAGGGATGTTTTCTGTTGTTTTGTCTGTTTTAAAATTACGATGGGTAAAGAAACAGAGGACCCCAACAAAAATGGTGGTATTTGCATCCCTAATGCTGAGTCCCGATCATGTGACCTACTGGTCACATGATGTATATTGTTGCTAGTGAGGGACCAGAACAAAAATGGTGGCAACCGCACTTCTGGTCCGATCACGTGACCCATTTCAATATTAAAACTGTGGAGGATTATAAGATAGTGGGACACGGGAACCGGTATTCCGGGGATTGTAACTTTTTTAGAAATAAGAGACTGTTTCCTGATATGCCCGATCATGTGACCGGATTGATTTTAATGAGAATGACTGTGGGAGGGCTTCCGGGATTCAGTACCCTATTAGTAACATAGGGACAGAACCAATGTTAATGGAATATCGGGGAAGGAGCTTTGAGGACACCCTGTACAGAGATTGTACTTCCTGTCCCCGAAGAATAATAGTATGAATCAAACAAAGGATTTTGTGTTTTGTGCTAAAACCAAACCTGGAGCACTATAAAAAATGGAATTAGATCTGAGTTGTTATGGGATTTTTATGTTTTATTCTGTTGTAATTTAATTTGTAAATGAGAGTGGCTCCTCCCAGTAATTAAGGGAGACAATCTGAGGTGTATATATACCTGGGATAGGAGGAACTCATAACTATGCCTTGAAAAAGATCAGAATCACTGATTGAAACGCGTTGGCTGATGAGAGGGACAGAACGGCGACCTGACCAGACGAGGAGATGATGGGTGATCCATTCTTGGAGCTGAAATCTTCCCCGGGAATTTTTTGGAACATCTATTGTATCATTTTATGTGCACCTTATACTCCGTAAATCTGGTAGGGAGCCACCCTCATAAATGTTCGTATGGATGTAACATCTGTGGATCATTCATCATTTCCTTGCCTGGATATTTTATGACAAATTTTTATTATTAAAAAACCTGTTTTTAAGAAATATATGCTTATCTGTTATGAGTGAATCACAGGTTGATAAAGTTATATGACTGATATCGCTTGCAAACTATGCTACACTAGATTGCTCTTTTCTATTTTTACATGTTTATCTATCTGGACATCACATCTATCATTAATTAAGAAGAAGTTAGCAGATTGAGAGAGCTCTGCCCATCCATAAGTTAAGTAGAAACATATGGTATTAATTTTATTAGGAGGCGCACAGAAGAGGTTTCCCCAGTAATACTGTTGGGTTGCTGCACAAACCACAAATTGCAGGGTGTGGGGGTATAACACATAGAAACATTCATGTAATATTGTATGTATTATATGTGCTGGCTGCCAACAATTATCTGATGGAATAAACTGACCCTGTTTACATTGGGAATGTTTTAGTCCTCATGTGAATGGCTGAAAAAGGTTTACCATGACCTGAAATGTTGTGTATGCGAATACATTGATTTTTTGTTTATCATTCATGAAGTGCCATTGTTTTGTATCTATCTATCTATCTATCTATCTATCTATCTATCTATCTATCTATCTATCTATCTATCTATCTATCTATCTATCCACACACACACACACAGTACCACTTCAATAATATACTACTATAACTTGCAAACAGTGCCTTCCTTTTACCATTCCAATATAGGGATAGAAATACAATTCAGACACTGGGGCAGATGTATTAACCTGGAGAAGGCATGAGGAAGTGATAAAGCAGTGATAAGTGGAAGGTGATAAATGCACCAGCCAATCAGCTCCTAACTGTTAATTTACATACTGGAGTTGATTGGCTGGTGCGTTTATCACCTTGCGCTTATCACTGGTTTATCACTTCCATATGCCATCTCCAGGTTAATACATCTTGCCCACTGTGTTACAGAAGCCTGAAGGAGGAAAAAAGCATCACCTAAAAATGCACAAATTTCTCTAAAGTACAAATAGTATATCCAAAGTAATATAGATTAGATACATGTAAAAACAATACTGTCATAACTAATAATAATATATGATATAGTTAAATACCTTAGTGAAAAGAACTTTACAGGAGAAGCAAACTTAAGGTAAATGACATTCTGGGGGAGATGTACTAAGCCTTGAAAAGTGATAAATTTCATGGTTATAAATTACCAGCCAACCAGCTCTTAACTGCCATGTTACAGGCTGGGTTTGAAAAATTACAGTAATGAGCTTGTTGGTTGGTACTTTATCACTGTGCAGTTTATCACTTTTCAAAGATTAGTACATCTGGCCCGCTGTGAGACAAAGATCTATGTAGTTAGTATTGTAAAAAGTAAGTTATGCTGAAATATTCAATACAGATTTAGAAAGAATATTAAATAACTCAATACATAAAGAAATTGAGGAAACATTGGAAAAACTAATACAAAAAGGAAGGAAACTACAAATCTTTGGAGAAAGCAACATAACCCTAGATAAGATTTCTAATTTGAATATCAAGTGAGACTCAAGTTGTAATAAATCTTTGAGATGATCTCCACCTCTACCAAGGGTGGGGGTGTCATCATCAATAATTTTATAGCATAAAGATGCAAGGTTGTGGTGGGTGATAAATATTGGAATCTGGCTTTAAAACAAGCTTGTTGCACCCTGTGCACAGATGGGCACTTTACAACACAAGCTCTCCAATTTCTTGTTTACCTACAGGAATTTGTTTCATCCACAACTAATCAAAGCCCAGCTATGCTGTTCCTGGGCAGGAACCTCAGGTCTGTAGGCCAGACTGTGTGTGCTTTAACTATCGTGGGGAACAGAAGTGGGTAATAGCAACTGTTAAACAATGTAAAGGCCCACTGTCATATAGAGTGGAAATTGAGCTGGAGGTACTGTGGCATGGACTCCTGGATCAACTATGTGACCATAATGGATCACCTATGCTTGATGGAGAAAAACCTTCTGCAGAAGCTCCGGTGTCAATACCCGCACCAGTAGACACAGCGGATTGTTCAGATGACCTGTCCAGAGTTGCACAATTGTTTCAGCCCAATGATAATGTTGAAGTGAAGACTGACACAGTAAAGTCCACAGACATCTTAAGTGCTCCTGCTCCAAGTTCAGAGGTCATTCATGAGGACCGCTGCTATCCTCTCGTGTAAGACATGTGCCACAAAGTCTGGCCTTGTAAGATGGGTTAAGAGGTATTTAGCTACATGGGGAGGGAACTGTTAGATATTGGAATCTGGCTATGTAAGATTCACATTGCTGTGCATTTCTGTTTTACACTTGCAGTTCCATGTTTCACCACTGTCTGCTGTTCAGTGCTATTATGCAGCTTGCTGCAAAAGTCTGTTGCTTTATGTTCATTTGCAGTCAAGTAAAGTTGGAAGCACCATGCTGATCTCAGCTCCTGGTCTCAATGTCTGTTTGCGTCCATGAGCACTTACACAGACACAATTGGCGACGAGTGGCTTCTGAACCCAGGCCACATCTGCTAGACCAGAAAGAAGTGGCAGTGTTTGTGAAGGAGTCACCATGCAATCTGTTCAGCTGGTAATCTGTAAAGACACACTGCCATGGCTTTACATATAGGCACCTTAAGTGACTTTGACATTGAAAAAGATGACTGGCTCTTCTATACTGAAAGGATGGAAGAGTATTTTCTGACAAATAACATTGCTGTAGCCAAACAAGTACCAGTACTTGTGCGATGGGAGGAAAAGCCTATGGTCTGCTCCGCAATTTAACGTCCCCTGTGAAACCTGCTACTAAGTCTTATGCAGATATTGTTAAGATTTTACAAGAACACTTGACCCCTAATTCTCTCCTGATAGCAGAATGGTTCAGATTTCATAAACGGAACCAAGAAGGGGGGGAATCAGTGGCTGCATATGTGGCAGTATTAAAAAGACTGTCAGAGCACTGTTAGTTTGGAGATGGCCTGAATGATGCCCTGAGAGACTGTCTGGTGTGTGGGATTTTAAGTTAGAGTGTGCAAAAACGTTTACTAAAAGAGACAGACCTCACATTTAAATGTGCAGTACAAGTGGCACTATCAATAAAAACTGCAGCTAAGGATATGATGGAGCTCCAAACAGTTTGCACGTCTGTATCACAAGTTCACAAAATGGTGACAACAAACACAACGCTCTTGCATGCATATGTCCCCCATTAGAAGTATGCTACCACTGTCGCGCAGATACATATTCCTCCAGGGCAGGGGCGGATCCAGAAGAAAATGATAGGGGGGGCACCATGGAAGGGGCAAGTACATTTGCGTGCGGCTTCGGTGCATGGTGCAGTGTGCAGGGGGCAGCGTTTGAGGGACAGGGGGCAGCGTGTGCGGGTCAAGGTGCAGGGGGCAGTGTGTGAGGTGCTGGGTACAGGGGGCAGTGTGTGAGGGGCAGGGGGCAGCATAATAATGCCCACATTAGTAGCACCCCATAATACACATAATGCCCACCACAGTAGCGCTTCTTATACAATGACCACAGTTGTAGCGCTCATTATGCAATGTCCATTGTACTGGTAGTGCCCCTTATATAGACCCCATAGTAGTGGTGCCCTTTATGCAATGCCCGTATTGCCCCCAGTAGTAATGTTGCCTGTAGTAATACCCCCAGTCATTTAGCACCCTAGTAGTTATCCCCCCAGTGGTAATGCCCCTGCAGTTATGACCCCAGTAGTTTACCCCCCCTTTAGTTTAGCCTCCCAGTAGTAATGCCCCCAGTAGTTTGCCTGCTTGTAGTTTAGCCACCAGTAGTAATGCCCCCTCTGTAGTTTGCCCCATTGTAGTTTAGCCCCTGTAGTTATGCCCCCCCTTGTAGTTTAGCCCCCAGTAGTAATGCCCCCAGTAGTTTGGCCCCTGTAGTTATGCCCCCCTTGTAGTTTAGCCCCCAAGTAGTAATGCCCCTGTAGTTACGCCACCAGTAGTAATGCCCATGTAGTTACGCCGCCAGTAGTAATGCCCCTGTAGTTACGCTGCCAGTAGTAATGCCCTCCTGCAGTATACCCCCAGTAGTTAGCCCTTTGTAGTTTGCCCCCTTGTAGCTTACCCCCAGTAGTTTGCCCCCTTGTAGTTGGCCCAGTAATAATGCCCCCCAGTAATAATGTCCCCCAGTAGTTTGCCCCCAGTAGAGGCCCCCCAGTAATAATGGCCCCCAGTAGTTTGCCCCCAGTAGATGCCCACCAGTAAAAATGTCCCCCAGTAGCTGCCCCCAGTAGTAATGCCCCAATAGATGACCCCCCCAGTAGTAATGCCCCCATTAGATGCCCCCCAGTAATAATGCCCCCAGTAGTTATGCCCCCCCAGCAGTAATGCCCCTTGTTGATGCCCCCCCAGTAGTAATGTCCCCCCGTAATTTGCCCCAGTAGATGCCCCCGCTGCACTAAGAAAGATAAAAAACGACATACTTACCGAGCCCCATTCCCGCTTCCAGACCTCCTCCTGGCGTCCTCTCCTCAGCACTATGAGAGAGACGTCATGACTGACGTCTCTCCCATAGCGCACGCCGCAGTGACAGCGCCAGATGCCGGAGCTCAGTACTGAGTTCCTGCCTCCGGCTGCCGCTGTGCAGGGAGACGGGCGCCCGCTGGTAAAACAATCTCAGCGGGCGCCCGTCATCTCCCTGTGTGGCGTCGGCGGGGACGGACGGAGGGAGAACGGCCACAAATGACAGGGGGGGCACGGGCCAGAGTGCCCCCCCTGGATCCGCCACTGCTCCAGGGACTGGAGGTTCATACATGTACTGTGTAGGAAATGTAACAAAAAGAGGCATATTAAACATGTTTGCCGGTCACAGGCATTTCAGGCTGAGGCCACTTGGCAGGAGAAAGAATCACAGTAGACTAAGGAATACATATGCTTTGAAAGACTCAGACAGTGGCAATAATCAGGGCAGTTTGGAAGTGTTTGCAGTGAAAGGGGGTGACAAGCAAGAAATTTGTGTCACTCCACAAATCAATGGCCACCCGATTCAAATGGAACTGGACACAGGATCAGCAGTCTCTGTAATGTCACAGCAAGAGTACAAATGTCCTTTTACAAATGCTAAATGAAACAAAATTTTGGTGCTGCTTAAAACATATACTGTGGAGAAAATTATTCCATGCGGGGTGTTGCCTGTACTTGTGCAGTATATTGGCCAGCAGGAGATTCTGTACTTATACATTGTTCAAAAAGGCGGCCTAGCATTGTGGGGCTGGGAATGGCTATGCAAAATTCAATTAGACTGGCAGTTATCAAAAGCCTGAACGTCACACACACCCTGCCTTTGTCCCTGAAAACAGTCCTTAACCAAGCTTTTTCAACCAGGCATTGTAACTTTACAACACATAAAAGGGAAGCTAGTGCTCAAAGATTAAGCTGTTTACATAAAGCGCGGTCAGTACCGTATGCTATCAGACAGAAGGTGGAGCTGGAGTTAGACTGACTGGAAAATGAGAAAATCATATCCAAGGTGGGTTGGAGCCCTTGGGCAACTCCAGTAGTTCCAATTGTAAGAAAAAAAATGGCACAGTACGGCTGTGCGGGGATTTCAAGGTCACCATAAATCCAGTATTGCAAACAGATCACTACCCATTACCAAATATTGAAGATATCTTTGCAAATCTGGCTGGAGGACAGAAGTTTAGCAAGATTGACCTAGCTGATGCGTATCTACAAATGGAGATAGATGATGATTCAAAGGTGTTCCTCACCATTAACACACACAAAGGACTTTACAGGTACAATCGTTTGATATTTGGAATTGCTTCTGACCCTGCCCTTTGGCAACAAGCTATGGACCAAGTGTTACAATGGGTTCCTGGTACCCAGTGCTATCTGGATGACATTTTTGTGACAGGTTTGTCTGATGCAGAACACCTAAATATGTAAATATATAAACATATAAAGTGGCGGTATATATATCAGAGATTAGGTCGGGAGACTTCTGTAATTCGCACATAGATACATTTATTTCATAATACAGGTTAAAAACAAAGGCTAAAATCCTAATCTAATATGCATACATACTGTAGCTTTCAAATCAAGAACAAGAGGACATTTTCCTAATCAGCATGTGAATAAATATATTGTTAATTTGTTACTAATTTATTCTCTGAATGCATGTGCAACAGTTAAATTGCTAAAGTTCTTGATAAGCAGTATATAGCAACTGCAGCGATATGTCCTTTGCACCTGGTCCACACAGGATATGGTTATTTTGTGTACCGGCGCTATATACTGCTTATCAAGAACTTTAGCAACTTAACTGTTGCACATGCATTCAGAGAATAAATTAGTAACAAATTAACAATATATTTATTCACATGCTGATTAGGAAAATTTCCTCTTGTTCTTGATTTGAAAGCTATGTATGCATATTAGATTAGGATTTTAGTCTTTGTTTTTAACATGTATTATGAAATAAATGTATCTACAGTATGTGCTAATTACGGAAGTCTCACGACCTCATCTCTGATGTATATACAGCCACTTTATAAGTTTATATGTTTATATATTTACATATTTAGATTATTTATATTTGGTTTATTGAAATAACAAATAAATACTCCACAACGCTGTGTTTTAACTTTTTATTTTATCTATACATGCTAAAGACTCTAACCAAGTCTTGAAACACACGCTGCAGTGTATTGTATCTATTTGTATTATTCTATAATTAATTTTAAAATTAGCGCCAGGAGGGTGGAATTGGCATACCACCAGAGAACTAGTTCTCTATAAACTTTTTTCTATGATGCAGAACACCTCCAAAATCTTAAACTGGTTTTGCAGCGGCTTGAACAATATGGGCTCTGAGTAAAAAACACAAGTGTGAGTTCTTCATGGCCTTGGTCACATACTGTGGGCAGACTATTGATGCAAATGGACTAAACAAATGTCAAGAAAAAGTGTAAGCTGTGCTATAGGCTCCCCCACCAAAAGACATGTCCCAGCTTCAATCCTTCTTAGGGTTCATTAACTATTACCACAGATTCTTGCATAACTTATCCACAGTTCTGCTTCCATTACATCAGTTGCTCCAGCAGGGTCAGAAATTGCTATGGTCTACAGAATGTGAATATGCTTTCTCAAAGTCAAAAGAACTTGATAACATCAGATATGGTGTTAACCCCCTACAACTCCTCGCTTCCTGTTAGAGTGGCCTGTGATGCCTCATCTTACGGCATTGGAGCTGTCATGTCGCATACTATGCCAGCTGAACAGAAGCGTCCAATAGCTTTTGCATCTCGCGTATTATCCAAGGCTGAACGTAACTATGCACAGATTGACAAAGAAGCCTTAAGCCTGGTTTGGGGAGTTAAATGGTCAATCAGTATTTATGTGGCAAGAAATTCCAACTCATGACTGACCATCAACCGCTTTTTGTTCATCTTTAACCCTCAGAAGGGTATTCCTGTCACGGCGGCTGCAAGGATGCAGCTCTTGGCCCTATTCTCAGGTGCACCTTGCTATACTATAGAATTCAAGCAAATTGCACAACATGCCAATACAGATGGGTTGTCCTGACTAGAAAAGGAAAATTACCCTAGGGTAATTAACTCCTGGCGCTTGATTGGGAATTGCTCTATGTTATTAAATATGTGTATTGGAATGATCTACTCTTCTAATATGTGACCATTAAGCGCTACACATTCTATTTTTCTTGTATCACTTTGGGGTCTGACCAACCCCTTTTTTGCTTAACCTGCTGTGTAGAACTACCCGATCAAGTGCCAGGAGTTAATTACCCTAGGGTAATTTTCCTTTTCTATTTGCATTTCCACCTAGTCTTACTCCGGCTGCAAAGATGGGGAGTTTCTCCACTTTTAATGACAGACACAGTAGGATAATGGGATTCCTTAAAAAGTGGGATAAGCCAGTAGAAATGAATAGTGAATCTATGACTAGCCATTTGAAAGATGAGTTTTATAAATAAGTGGACCTCATGAGATCAGAGACTAAACATTGGCTCGATGGTGTTAATCTACAGAAATACATGGACAAGAATATGATTCCCAGGGGCCTTAGGCTCTTCAAACCATCTATATTTAATGGTAACAGAGAATTTGAATAACAATGGGAAAGGACACTGGATAAGTGCTCCGTGAAACTGATAGAATTAGTAGTTACATATAGAAACCAGAAGGTAAAGGAAATTGAGATAGAGATAGAATCTCTGAAAAACAAAATAGAATCCCAAAGTAACACTAAAGAATATAAAGAATGACAAAATTTGAACAAACTGTTGTGGAAAACAAATGCAAAAAATTCCAGAGGGATCTAGGAGATTATAATAATGGACAAGTAAGGTCCTACAAAAATAACAATAAAGAAAGAAATATATTGAAATTACAACCCTCTGGATTCACTCCATTGAATAAAGAATGGAGACCAAGAGGCACTATGGGAGTTTGTTATAATAAACAGGAACGAGAAAGAAAGGAGAGTCGAACATATCCCCCAAGTAAGGTGGATTGAGGAAGGGCTGACACTTCAGCTCAACCAGATGTCAACCATATGGTTGATCTAGGGGCAAGACCCAGAGAACGGGGACAGTACCACCATCAGGAAGATATCAGTTCTGAGGGTTTTATAGAGTCCAGACATGACAGAACACATGTGTCACCCATAAGAACAGATTGGGTAATAAAGACCATGAAGTATAGAGGGTGACCACGAAGTATAGCGGGTGCAGAGGGGGGGAAAAGAAGACAAACAAAGGGGTGGGATCAGTAGATCCAAATAAAAATGTGACTAATATCTTTCATTTATCAAGTAAGAAACTTACCACTAGTGAGAAGTCCCTTTTGGCCAAAGGACTCAAGTTTGCACCTACAAGCACTCCTAACATCTTCACTTTGTTCATCGAATTGAACAGATTCGTTCAGACTTTATGAAGAAAAAGATATTTCATACAACGAAATTTACAGAGACATAATGAGGAGGGAATTCCCATCACCTTGGATTCAAGTGATGACCCTGCCCTCAACATGTTAGAACAACTTTTGGATGAGAATTCCAGTTCAATGGTGGATACTCATGTTAGAGTGTTCGATGTTGGGAAGAGAGATTTTAGGTGCAAATCTGAGTTTTACCCCCTCACTTATAAAAGCCCAATGGCTGAATGCTTCTATAAAACCACTTTGGATGAATGAAACAATCTGTGTCAACAAGAGAGATCCAGAAATAAAAAGGTCACCACCAATTTGAATAAGTGGTTACTTATTGAAAGCCTTACAGGATCTCACTAAGGATACCTCCCTGATATTTCAGGAGGCAGACAAGGGGGGTGGCCTGGTGGTGCAGGATAGGAATGACTGTATTGCTGAGGCAAATAGACAATTGAGTAACAGAGTATTTTATAAACCATTGACATTGGATCCAACATCAATTTATTTGAGAGGACTACAGCATATGTTGGATGATGCCCTGGCAGATGGAGTTATTTCCAGGGAGGAATTACATTTTTATTTATTATTCACCCCACTGTACCGATTTACTATCACCTCCCTAAAATACACAAATCACTTAGTTCACTACCGGGGCGCCCTATTATTTCTGGTATAGGTTCTCTTTCATCCAATTTGTCTTTTAATGTGGATTCCTATCTTCAACCCCGTGTGTCTACCTTGAGATCAGACATCAAAGACACTACCCATTTTCTTCAGTTGATACAAGAATTTACTTGGAAAGAGACGTATGCCTTTATGACTTTAGATGTACAAAGTCTCTACACCAACATTCCACACGACCTGGGTTGAGATGCAATAGCAACCAGACTGACCTCTTAGAGAGACATGGGGCATTTTTGTTGGATGCCATTTTATACATTTTACAGCACAATTATTTTCTTTTCATGGACACTTATTATTTGCAGGTGATGGGCACGGCCATGGTTTGCGCCAAGTTATCCCAATCCGTACATGTGCCTTTTTGAGGACACCCATGTGTGGGGCTGGGACTTTGGCCTGAACCTGATCCTTTATGGCCGCTATATTGATGATATTTTTATTATTTGGGATGGGGACCTGGTTTCGGCACAACACTTTGTTTCTAGTTTGAATTCTAATCACTTATCTACAATTTACTCACTCTTTTCACCCTTCCACTATTAACTTCCTGGATCTAACTCTTGAAGCCAGGGATTGTAAAATATACACCTTCAATTACAATAAGGAAGTTGCCACCAATTCTTATCTGCACTACCAGAGTGCTCACTACCCCCTTGGAAGAGGAATATCCCGAGGGGACAGTTCCTGCATCTAAGACGCAACTGTACGGAATATACCAAATTCATGGAACAGGCTGATTCCATGATGGAAGCATTCTATAGGAGGGGCTACCCACGTTCACCCTTGAAAAAAACTATCAAAGAAGTTTCAGACCTGAACAGAGATGATTTGCTCAGACCTGGTAGATCAAACAAGATAGGTAAAAATAATGAAATCAATACTAAACAAGAAGATATGACCTTTATATCCACCAATAATAGTGAGAGTATGCAGATCAAGAAAATTGTTTGCAAGAACTTCAAGATTCTGAATCAAGATTCTCTACTTAGAGGTAAGTTAGCGGGTAGACCAAAGTTTATTTTTATAAAAGTAGATCCCTCAAAACCATAATTGCCCCTAGTTTCATCAAGAAGGTTGCAACACAAGAGGTGACTGAGAACCCAAATGCAAATTGGCTACCATCTAGGCCAAAGGGCTTTTTTCGGTGTGGAGCAACTATATGCACCACTTGTAAACATATGTCTAGAAAAACTACTTGTATTTATGTTAAAAATGGTGAGGAGTATGAGCTTGCTAGCTTCATGAATTGTGACACAACATTTATAATTTACCTTTTGACGTGCAGTTGCAATCAGAGATATTTGAGGCACACAACCAGAAGTATAAAAGTGCGGCTTATGGAACACTGCCAAAATATCATGAATAAAGTACATACACATAGTGTTTCGAGGCATTTTAGAGATTATCATTGTGGTGACCCTAGCTCTCTCCATCTGACAGCAATTGAACATGTCGAGGTGACAAAGAGAGGTGGGGATCGCTATAAAACCTTATGTAAGCAGGAGTTATACTGGATGTTCAAGTGGAACACTACTGTATATTTCCATTGGGGTTGAATGAAGCGGTTGAACTTAATGCAGTGTTGTGACCTATTCAGTTTTCCATCTATATCTTCCCTATTCACCCTCCTTCTCCCTAAACCCTCTTCTCCCCTTCTCCCCAAATTTGCTGTACACTAATATGACAGCATGTAATTTCTACCCACTTGGATTTATGGTTTTTATTAATAATAATAATAACAATAATAATATTTTATGCCATCTGGTCCCTATACGTTTGCACATAGCCTTGGATTAAAATATTTTCTGAATGTAAGATTATTATGGGTCTAATCATGAACTATATGATAAGATACTAATATAATGGCAGATTAATGAAAATAAGTTCTGCTAATAGGTTAGCTGTACAATATGAGCAATTGCATATATATATATATATATATATATGCTATTTAATATTTATAAAGTATGTAAATAAGTATTATCCCAAGTTTTGTGAGATTATAAAGACAGGCAATGAGACAAATGTATTAATTAATTTATACTTTTGCGCACCATGGCCGAAGTGGGGAACGGCACTTTTGGGCTGATGCTGTTATGAGTGAAATTCTGGGGACATTGGTCCATTACACTCTAGATACTACATTTCGGGATGGCGCGCTGTCTCAGTAATCCAATGAGGCTGCGCGCTATCTTGGCTATTTGTGGTGCCTCCGGACAGCGTGGCTCAGGATAGCACGTTGCCCGGGCAACCCAGTGGGGCAATGCGTTGTCAGAGCAACTGAGCGGGTCTCCCGTCGCGTCACGGTGAGGTGACGCGGTGTTTACATTCCTTGATGCCACGTCATTCTCGGGGCACATACAGACGTGGCTGGATGACGCAACGGGATACAATCTCGACAGACTTTTCAGTCCAGATGGACCCTGTTTTTGAATTAATGAGGAGGTAAGGACCCTATAGCAGGGTTAGAATAAATATGTGGAGCCTCCCTCCATGTGTATTTTCATTATGGGCATGATGAGGGAGTACTAGATTCTTATCCATGTATTCTGTTAGAAACACTTTTGTTTTATCAACGGTGGTCATGTGACCACATTATATAAATAATATTTTTGATATATACTGAACGTATTCACATGTTTAATATGTATAGGATTGTGCAATAATATGAGGTTCTTTATAAGGATTAGTGTCTGTCATTTTTTGGTCCCATTATGGGTTGAAAAGGTCAGAATCAATCTCACATGCAAATGAGCAGCCATATTGTTAGGGTATATAAACCCTTCTCAGCAGCATTGCCAGCACCTTGAAAAAGTTGCGTGAACGCAACAAAACGCGTTGGTGACAACTGCTGTGCTTGTCTACTCCCATGGATATACAATAACAGAGGATCGACAGACCTGGATCAAGCCACCATTATCATCATTGTTGGACTTTATTGAATGGGATTCTCCCCAACCGTGTCCATCCTTTTACATCTTCACATCAAGGGACTGCAAATTGTGGGAAGCTGGACTGCTTAAATGCCTATGTCGATGGTAATTATCATGGTAATTATCATTCCAGTGTCACGATCCGGGTTATTGGACACGTTTATTTACCTTCCAAGTGTCTTCTGAGACTGGCCCAGCATTCCAGAGTGGGATTCCATCTGCGCTGTCAGCGTGCAGCGCGTTGTTTATCTTCACCTCAAGTCTCCTCCCTGTGATCCCACAGCGCTGTCATGGCAGCCTCACTGTTTAGTTTCACTGTTTTAAAGAATGGCGTCTCCTGCCCTCCGCGGTCTCCACCGCCATTACTATCATATTCCACATGGAATATAAACAGACTTTCCCTCCAAATGATAACATGGGCGCAGCCATGTTTTTCTAATCACATGTCATTGTTACAACCTATCCGCTGCACTCTGGACTCTGCTTAACTATACAGCCAATGTCTACTTCCCAGCTGGTATAAATCAGTGATGAGCGGGTTCGGTTTCCGAGAAACCGATCCCCCCCTAACTTCACCCTTTTTAGACGGGTCCGAGCCATACTCGGATTCTCCCGTATGGCTCGGTTAACCCGAGCGTGCCCGAACGTCATCATCCCACTGTCGGATTCTCGCGAGATTCGGATTCTATATAAGCAGCCGCGCGTCGCCGCCATTTTCCACACGTGCATTGAGATTGATAGGGAGAGGACGTGGCTGGCGTCCTCTCCGTTTATATACTAGTTATATACTACACAGTTGATCTGATTGCTTAGCTTATTGTGGGGAGGATTGGGGAGCAGCTGTTAGGAGTACAGTGCAGAGTTTTGCTAATAGTGACCACCAGTTTTTTATCCGTTCTCTGCCTGAAAAAAACGCTCCATACCATATCTGTGCTCAGTGTGCAGTGCTGCATGATATATCTGTGCTGAGTGCTCACACTGCTTAATTGTGGGGACTGGGGAGCAGCTCTAGCAGGAGTACAGTGCACAGTTTTGCTGACAGTGACCACCAGTATACGTTTGTCTGCCTGAAAAACACTCCTGTGGTGTCTTTTTTTTTTATACTATAAACGCAGTCTGCTGACAGTGTCCACCAGGTCCATTATACTGTATATAGCAGTACGGTAGGCCACTGCTGTACCTACCTCTGTGTCGTCACTCGTCGTCCATAAGTATACTATCCATCCATCTACATTGTATACCTGTGGTGTCTTTTTTTTTATACTATAAACGCAGTCTGCTGACAGTGTCCACCAGGTCCATTATACTGTATATAGCAGTACGGTAGGCAACTGCTGTACCTACCTCTGTGTCGTCACTCGTCGTCCATAAGTATACTAGTATCCATCCATCTACATTGTATACCTGTGGTGTCTTTTTTTTATACTATAAACGCAGTCTGCTGACAGTGTCCACCAGGTCCACTATACTGTATATAGCAGTACGGTAGGCCACTGCTGTACCTACCTCTGTGTCGTCACTCGTCGTCCATAAGTATACTAAGTATCCATCCATCTATATTGTATACCTGTGGTGTCTTTTTTTCTTTATACTATAAACGCAGTCTGCTGACAGTGTCCACCAGGTCCATTATACTGTATATAGCAGTACGGTAGGCCACTGCTGTACCTACCTCTGTGTCGTCACTCGTCATCCATAAGTATACTAAGTATCCATCCATCTACATTGTATACCTGTGGTGTCTTTTTTTCTTTATACTAAGTATAAACGCAGTCTGCTGACAGTGTCCACCAGGTCCATTATACTGTATATAGCAGTACAGTAGGCCACTGCTGTACCTACCTCTGTGTCATCACTCGTCGTCCATAAGTATGCTAAGTATCCATCCATCTACATTGTATACCTGTGGTGTCTTTTTTTCTTTATACTATAAACGCAGTCTGCTGACAGTGTCCACCAGGTCCATTATACTGTATATAGCAGTATGGTAGGCCACTGCTGTACCTACCTCTGTGTCGTCACTCGTCGTCCATAAGTATACTAAGTATCCATCCATCTACATTGTATACCTGTGGTGTCTTTTTTTCTTTATACTATAAATGCAGTCTGCTGACAGTGTCCACCAGGTCCATTATACTGTATATAGCAGTATGGTAGGCCACTGCTGTACCTACCTCTGTGTCGTCACTCGTCGTCCATAAGTATACTAAGTATCCATCCATCTACATTGTATACCTGTGGTGTCTTTTTTTCTTTATACTATAAACGCAGTCTGCTGACAGTGTCCACCAGGTCCATTATACTGTATATAGCAGTACGGTAGGCCACTGCTGTACCTACCTCTGTGTCGTCACTCGTCGTCCATAAGTATACTAAGTATCTATCCATCTACATTGTATACCTGTGGTGTCTTTTTTTCTTTATACTATAAACGCAGTCTGCTGACAGTGTCCACCAGGTCCATTATACTGTATATAGCAGTACGGTAGGCCACTGCTGTACCTACCTCTGTGTCGTCACTCATCATCCATAAGCATACTAAGTATCCATCCATCTACATTGTATACCTGTGGTGTTTTTTTTTCTTTATACTATAAACGCAGTCTGATGACAGTGTCCACCAGGTCCATTATACTGTATATAGCAGTACGGTAGGCCACTGCTGTACCTACCTCTGTGTCGTCACTCGTCGTCCATAAGTATACTAGTATCCATCTACATTGTATACCTGTGGTGCCTTTTAGTTGTGCGCATTAAAATATGGAGAACAAAAATGTGGAGGTTAAAAAAATAGGGAAAGATCAAGATCCACTTCCACCCCGTGCTGAAGCTGCTGCCAATAGTCATGGCCGAGACGATGAAATGCCATCAACGTCGTCTGCCAAGGCCGATGCCCAATGTCATAGTACAGAGCATGTAAAATCCAAAACACAAAAGATCAGTAAAATGACCCAAAAATCAAAATTAAAAGCGTCTGAGGAGTAGCGTAAACTTGCCAATATGCTATTTACGACACGGAGTGGCAAGGAATGGCTGAGGCCCTGGCCTATGTTCATGGCTAGTGGTTCAGCTTCACATGAGGATGGAAGCACTCATCCTCTCGCTAGAAAAAAGAAAAGACTTAAGCTGGCAAAAGCACAGCAAAGAACTGTGCGTTCTTCGAAATCACAAATCCCCAAGGAGAGTCCAATTGTGTCGGTTGCGATGCCTGACCTTCCCAACACTGGACGGGAAGAGCTTTCGCCTTCCACCATTTGCACGCCCCCTGCAAGTGCTGGAAGGAGCACCCGCAGTCCAGTTCCTGATAGTCAAATTGAAGATGTCAGTGTTGAAGTACACCAGGATGAGGATATGGGTGTTGCTGGCGCTGGGGAGGAAATTGACAAGGAGGATTCTGATGGTGAGGTGGTTTGTTTAAGTCAGGCAACAGGTGAGACGCCTGTTGTCCGTGGGAGGAATATGGCCATTGACATGCCTGGTCAAAATACAAAAAAAATCAGCTTTTCGGTGTGGAATTATTTCAACACAAATGCGGACAACAGGTGTCAAGCAGTGTGTTGCCTTTGTCAAGCTGTAATAAGTAGGGGTAAGGACGTTAACCACCTCGGAACATCCTCCCTTATACGTCACCTGCATCGCATTCATCATAAGTCAGTGACAAGTTCAAAAACTTTGGGCGACAGCGGAAGCAGTCCACTGACCAGTAAATCCCTTCCTCTTGTAACCAAGCTCCTGCAAACCACACCACCAACTCCCTCAGTGTCAATTTCCTCCTGACCCAGGAAAGCCAATAGTCCTGCAGGCCATGTCACTGGCAAGTCTGACGAGTCCTCTCCTGCCTGGGATTCCTCCGATGCATCCTTGAGTGTAACGCCTACTGTTGCTGGCGCTGCTGTTGTTGCTGCTGGGAGTCGATCGTCATCCCAGAGGGGAAGTCGGAAGACCACTTGTACTACTTCCAGTAAGCAATTGACTGTCCAACAGTCCTTTGCGAGGAAGATGAAATATCACAGCAGTCATCCTGCTGCAAAGTGGATAACTGAGGCCTTGGCAGCCTGGGCGGTGAGAAACGTGGTTCCGGTATCCATCGTTAATTCAGAGCCAACTATAGACTTGATTGAGGTACTGTTTCCCCGGTACCAAATACCATCTAGGTTCCATTTCTCTAGGCAGGCGATACCGAAAATGTACACAGACCTCAGAAAAAGACTCACCAGTGTCCTAAAAAATGCAGTTGTACCCAATGTCCACTTAACCACGGACATGTGGACAAGTGGAGCAGGGCAGACTCAGGACTATATGACTGTGACAGCCCACTGGGTAGATGTATTGCCTCCCGCTGCAAGAACAGCAGCGGCGGCACCAGTAGCAGCAACTCGCAAACGCCAAATCGTTCCTAGGCAGGCTACGCTTTGTATCACCGCTTTCCAGAATACGCACACAGCTGAAAACCTCTTACGGCAACTGAGGAAGATCAACGCAGAATGGCTTACCCCAATTGGACTCTCCTGGGGATTTGTGACATCGGACAACGCCAGCAATATTGTGCGTGCATTACATCTGGGCAAATTCCAGCACGTCCCATGTTTTGCACATACCTTGAATTTGGTGGTGCAGAATTATTTAAAAAACGACAGGGGCGTGCAAGAGATGCTGTCGGTGGCCCGAAGAATTGCGGGCCACTTTCGGCGTTCAGGCACCGCGTACAGAAGACTGGAGCACCACCAAACACACCTGAACCTGCCCTGCCATCATCTGAAGCAGGAGGTGGTAACGAGGTGGAATTCAACCCTCTATATGCTTCAGAGGATGGAGGAGCAGCAAAAGACCATTCAAGCCTTTACATCTGGCCACGATATAGGCAAAGGAGGTGGAATGCACCTGTCTCAAGCGCAGTGGAGAATGATTTCAACGTTGTGCAGGGTTCTGCAACCCTTTGAACTTGCCACACGTGAAGTCAGTTCAGACACTGCCAGCCTGAGTCAGGTCATTCCCCTCATCAGGCTTTTGCAGAAGAAGCTGGAGACATAGAAGGAGGAGCTAAAACAGAGCGATTCCGCTAGGCATGTGGGACTTGTGGATGGAGCCCTTCATTCGCTTAACCAGGATTCACGGGTGGTCAATCTGTTGAAATTTAGAGCACTACATTTTGGCCACCGTGCTCGATCCTAGATTTAAAACCTACGTTGTATCTCTCTTTCCGGCAGACACAAGTCTGCAGGGGTTCAAAGACCTGCTGGTGAGAAAATTGTCAAGTCAAGCGGAACGTGACCCATCAACAGCTCCTCCTTCACATTCTCCCGCAATTGGGGGTGCGAGGAAAAGGCTAAGAATTCCGAGCCCACCCGCTGGCGGTGATGCAGGGCAGTCTGGAGCGAGTGCTGACATCTGGTCCGGACTGAAGGACCTGCCAACGATTACTGACATGTCGTCTACTGTCACTGCATATGATTCTCTCACCATTGAAAGAATGGTGGAGGATTATATGAGTGACCGCATCCAAGTAGGCACGTCAGACAGTCCGTACGTATACTGGCAGGAAAAAGAGGCAATTTGGAGGCCCTTGCAGAAACTGGCTTTATTCTACCTAAGTTGCCCTCCCTCCAGTGTGTACTCCGAAAGAGTGTTTAGTGCAGCCGCTCACCTTGTCAGCAATCGGCGCACGAGGTTACTTCCAGAAAATGTGGAGAAGATGATGTTCATTAAAATGAATTATAATCAATTCCTCCGTGGAGACATTCACCAGCAGCAATTGCCTCCAGAAAGTACACGGGGACCTGAGATGGTGGATTCCAGTGGGGACGAATTAATAATCTGTGAGGAGGGGGATGTACACAGTGAAAGGGGTGATGAATCGGACGATGAGGAGGAGGTGGACATCTTGCCTCTGTAGAGCCAGTTTGTGCAAGGAGAGATTGATTGCTTCTTTTTCGGTGGGGGCCCAAACCAACCAGTCATTTCAGTCACAGTCGTGTGGCAGACCCTGTCACTGAAATGATGGGTTCGTTAAAGTGTGCATGTCCTGTTTATACAACATAAGGGTGGGTGGGAGGGCCCAAGTACAATTCAATCTTGCACCTCTTTTTTCTTTCATTTTTCTTTGCATCATGTGCTGTTTGGGGAGTATTTTTTTGAAGGGCCATCCTGCGTGACACTGCAGTGCCACTCCTAGATGGGCCAGATGTTTGTGTCGGCCACTTGGGTCGCTTATCTTAGTCACACAGCTACCTCATTACGCCTCTTTTTTTCTTTGCATCATGTGCTGTTTGGGGAGTATTTTTTTGAAGGGCCATCCTGCGTGACACTGCAGTGCCACTCCTAGATGGGCCAGGTGTTTGTGTCGGCCACTAGGGTCGCTTAGCTTAGTCACACAGCTACCTCATTGCGCCTCTTTTTTTCTTTGCGTCATGTGCTGTTTGGGGAGTATTTTTTTGAAGGGCCATCCTGCGTGACACTGCAGTGCCACTCCTAGATGGGCCAGATGTTTGTGTCGGCCACTTGGGTCGCTTATCTTAGTCACACAGCTACCTCATTGCGCCTCTTTTTTACTTTGCATCATGTGCTGTTTGGGGAGTATTTTTTTGAAGGGCCATCCTGCGTGACACTGCAGTGCCACTCCTAGATGGGCCAGGTGTTTGTGTCGGCCACTTGTGTCGCTTAGCTTAGTCACACAGCGACCTTGGTGCGCCTCTTTTTTTCTTTGCATCATGTGCTGTTTGGGGAGTATTTTTTTGAAGTGCCATCCTGTCTGACACTGCAGTGCCACTCCTAGATGGGCCAGGTGTTTGTGTCGGCCACTTGGGTCGCTTAGCTAAGTCACACAGCTACCTCATTGCGCCTCTTTTTTTCTTTGCATCATGTGCTGTTTGGGGACAATTTTTTTGAAGGGCCATCCTGTCTGACACTGCAGTGCCACTCCTAGATGGGCCAGGTGTTTGTGTCGGCCAATTGGGTCGCTTAGCTTAGCCATCCAGCGACCTCGGTGCAAATTTTAGGACTAAAAATAATATTGTGAGATGTGAGGTGTTCAGAATAGACTGAAAATGAGTGGAAATTATGGTTATTGAGGTTAATAATACTATGGGATCAAAATGACCCCCAAATTCTATGATTTAAGCTGTTTTTTAGGGTTTTTTGAAAAAAAACACCCGAATCCAAAACACACCCGAATCCGACAAAAAAATTTCGGTGAGGTTTTGCCAAAACGCGTCCGAACCCAAAACACGGCCGCGGAACCGAACCCAAAACCAAAACACAAAACCCGAAAAATTTCCGGTGCACATCACTAGTATAAATATCCTGCTCCTGGGCTGGATAGGCGTCAGTGCTTTCGTTGTCAAACCCAGAGTTACATGTCTCTCCTGTCTGTGGTTTATCCAGCGTGTTCTTCCAGGAATTCCAGCTCCTGTGTTCCACCTCCACTAGAGACCCGCACCAGCTACCATCTTGCGGTGCAGCCTGACTCTGCAGTGTCCCAGCATTGCATCCTGCGATCGTCAGTGATCCAACACCGGCTTCCAGCGGTGCTTCGCTCTGCCTGTCACCATCGGTGTTCCGCCATCGATCTCTAACTCCATCGGTGTTCCGCCATTGATCTCTAGCTCCATCTGTGTTCCGCCATCAATCTCTAGCACCATCAGTGTTCCGCCATCGATCCCTAGCTCCATCTGTGTTCCGCCATCGATCTCTAGCACCATTAGTGTTCTGCCATCGATCTCTAGCTCCATTGGTGTTCCACCATCGATCTCTAGCTCCATCGGTGTTCCATCATCGATCTCCAGCACCATTGGTGTTTCATCATTTGATTTTCCGCTACATTGGTGTTCCACCACCATACCACAGTTCACCATCGGTGCTACTATCATCGAATTTTCACATCATCGGTGAGTTCCATAGCACCCTCACCACCTGGTCCGGTTCCACCCGGCATCCCCGGCAGTTTATAAGTGTTCACCACATTCCAGCATTTCACCAGCACCTCCAGCTTCCAGTGTGTCATCTGCTGGCCAGTTCCTACTCACTCCATCTATTCAGCGGATAGCTGTTGGCTCTATGGACTGGTTGGCTCATCTCCAGGTCTTCCAAGACTGTATTGTGTTGATACCACTCCCAACAGCATCCTAATTACAGTAACTGTGTTACTGCTTCTATGCTACCATATTGTTGAACACTGCTACTTTACCTGAACTGCCAATGTATTATCTGAACTGTGCTTAATAAAATACTTAACTTTTACACTGTTGTCTTGGTCACGCCTTCGGGTATCGGTGCTACAAGGTTCCCTGCATGTCCAAGAATCCTATACTGCCTCCCAGGTTTAAGTACACCTCAGCCCCTACAACTGAGGCCTCCTCTGGTCTGCACCAGCCCTCAGTTGTGACATCCCGGTTGTTAACCATACAGGTCCACACGAGATCCAGATGGGGACTATACATAAGGAACAGGTAATTTGCATTTCCATGTGGTACTCACATTCTTCCTAGTAGCACCCCATGCCATCATTTTTATTGGATACTAAAGTCTATATAATTTTTGTTTTCATTTTCTTTTATTGAGGTATTACATGAATTGCTCTATGTTATTAAATATGTGTATTGGAATGATCTGCTCTTCTCATATGTGACCATTAAGCGCTACACATTTTATTGTTCTTGGGTTGTCCTGACTGCCTTTACAGACTGCCCCTTTGCCACAGACAACTGAGGATTCGTGGAATGTTTGCACAATGACATAAGTGAAATGTCTTCTAATAACTGCCAATATGATCAGATGCAAGACTGCTCGGGACCCTATCCTGGATTAAGTACTCGCAGCCACTGAAAAAGGTTGAGTAGTACCTGTGTGTCAGCAGCTGGCCCCTTACTTTCGTCGGAGGTGTGAGTTGACAGTTGATACTGACTGCCTCCTCTTGGGGTTGCGGATCATCAAGCCTGTCAAGCTGCATGCAAGAGTTTTAGAGAAGCTCCATGTGGGTCATTTAGGCATGGTCAAAATTAAGGTACTTGCCAGAAGTTTTGTATGGTGGCCAGTTGGAGGATCTGGCCAAAGAAAGTTCCAGGTGTCAATCTGTTCAAAATATGCCTGCTCCACCACCATTGCATCCATAGTAGTGGATACATGTGGACTTTGCAGGACCATTTCTAGGGTCCATGTTCCTGGTGGTGATGGATGCCTGTTCCAAATGGCCTGAAGTTTTTACAGTTACTTCTACTACAGTTGCACACACGGTGGAAGTGTTGAGGAATCTTTTTGCCAGAACAGGGGTACCAGAGCAGTTGGTCAGTGACAATGGCCCCCTGTTTACCGCTGAAGAATTCCAGACTTTCTTGAAGAAAAACAGAATTTGTCATATTGCCACCGACCCATTTCACCTGACTACAAACGGACTGGCTGAATGCTTCATAGAAACTTTAAAACAAGCTTGCCACGCCATGCGCACATACGAGCACTTTACAACACAAGCTCTCCAATTTCTTGTTTGCCCACAGGAATTTGTTTCATGCCAGAACAAAACAAACCCAAGCTATGCTGTTCCTGGGCAGGAACCTCAGGTCTTTAGGCCAGACTGTGTGTGCCCATAATAATCGTGGGGAACAGAAGTGGGTAATTGCAACAGTTAAACAATGTAACGGCCCACTGTCATATATAGTGGAAATTGAGCCAGAGGTACTGTGGCATGGACTCCTGGATCAACTACGTGACCATAATGGATCACCTACGCTTGATGGAGAAAAACCTTCTACAGAAGCTCCAGTGTCAATACCCGCACCAGTAGACACAGCGGATTGTTCAGATGACCTGTCCGGAGATGCACAATTGTTTCAGCCCAATGATAATGTTGAAGTGAAGACTGACACAGTAAAGTCCACAGACATCTTAAGTGCCCTTGCTCCAAGTTCACAAGTCATTCATGAGGAACGCTGCTATCCTCTCGTGTAAGACATGCGCCACAAAGTCTAGCCTTGTAAAATGGGTTAAGAGGCATTTATCTACATGGGGAGGGAACTGTTAGATATTGGAATCTGGCTATGTAAGATCCACATTGCTGTGCATTTCTGTTTTACACTTGCAGTTCCATGTTTCACCACTGTCTGCTGTTCAGTGCTATTGGGGGTAATTCCAAGTTGATCGCAGCAGGGCATTTTTTAGCAGTTGGGCAAAACCATGTGCACTGCAGGGGGAGGCAGATATAACATTTGCAGAGAGAGTTAGATTTGGGTGGGTTATTTTGTTTCTGTGCAGGGTAAACACTGGCTGCTTTATTTTTACACTGCAATTTAGATTGCAGATTAAACTCACCACACCCAAATCTATCTCTCTCTGCACATGTTATATCTGCCTCCCCTGCAGTGCACATGGTTTTGCCCAATTGCTAACAAACTTGAAGCTGCGATCAACTCAGAATTACCCCCATTATGCAGCTTGCTGCAAAAGTCTGTTGCTTTAGGCTCGTTTGCAGTCAAGTAAAGTTGGAAGCACCATGCTGATCTCAGCTCCTGGTATCCATGTCCTTTTGTTTCCATGAGCACTTACACAGACACAACAGTGGGCTTCTAAAAAGAGCCTTACAATATGCTAATCAAGGGACAAATTATGATTTACATTGCATAACTAGACAATTGATGCCTGATATTAAAAAAGAAACAGATGAAAACTGTCATCTGTTGTCATGTAACTGCTACTGAGGCAATTAGGATGCTAGAAACATTCTGTTTTAATAATTGACTTGACATGTTGGATTAATTGGAAGTAACAATAGTTTTAATTAGAGATGAGCGCATTCAGTTCCTTGAGACCTGAACCCCCCCGAACTTCATGCTCTGAGCCTGGCTCGGGACTACCCGCCAGACACAGAAACCAGAACGAGTCAAAACATCATCTTCGAGATCACGAGATTTGGATCCCATATAAACAGCCACACGTCGCTGCCATTTTCACTCTGGGCTTGGAGAGTGAGGGAGACAATCCTCTGTCTCTCTTTGTGGGTGGTGTCATTGGGTGGGGTTAGTGTGTGCTCTGTAGGGGTGCTGCTGCAGTCACTGTGGTGTACCTGTGCTGTGTTAGGGGTGCTGTCCTGGCTGTCCTGGCTCTTCTGGCTGTCACTGGTGTTTCATGTGCTGCAGCTGTACATGCATGTTGCTGTCCTGGCTGTTGCTGTGTTGTACAGGGTGCAGGGGCACCATCCTCCTGTATGCTGGAAAAAATAGGGGTGCTGCTGGCCCTGTATGTTGTAGAATTTCAGGGGTGCAGTTGTTAAAAATTAAAAGCACACTGCTCCTGTATGCTTTAAAATATTGGGGTGCTGCTGGCCCTGTATGTTGTAAAAATTCAGGGGTACAGTTGTTAAAAATTAAAAGCACACTGCTGTATGCTATAAAATATAGGGGTGTTGCTGTTCACATAACATTACAGTGGCCCTGTATGCTATAAAAATTCAGGGGTGCAGTTGTTAAAAACTAAAAGCACACTGCTGTATGCTGTATAATATAGAGGTGTTGCTGTTCAAATAACATTACAGTGGCCCTGTATGCTATAAAAATTCAAGGGTGCAGTTATTAAAAATTAAAAGCACACTGCTGTATGTGTAATATAAAGGGGTGTTGCTGTTCAAAAAACATTACACTGGCCCTGTATGCAATAAATATTCAGGGGTGCAGTTGTTAAAATTAAAAAGTAAACTGCTGTATGCTGTAAAATATAGGGGTGTTGCTGTTCAAATAACATTACACTGGCCCTGTATGTTGTAAAAATTCAGTGGTGCAGTTATTAAAAATTAAAAGCACACTGCTATATGCTGTAAATATAGGGGTGTTGCTGTTCAAATAACATTACACTTGACCTGTTTGCTATAAAAATTCAGGAGTGCAGTTGTTAAAAATTAAAAGCACACTGCCCCTGTATGCTGTAAAATATTGGTGTGCTTCTGGCCCTGTATAATATAAAAATTCAGGGGTGCAGTGAAAATCAATGTTCACTAGCCCTGTCTTGCATGCTGTAATACTTCTGGGGTACAGTGAAAATCAATTTACACTAGCCCTGTCTTGTATGCTGTCATTATTCTAGGGTGCAGTGAAAATCTATGTATACTGGCCCTGTCTTGTATGCTGTAATTATTCTAGAGTTCAATGAAAATAAATGTGCACTGGCCCTGTCTTGTATGCTGTAAAATTACAGGGGTGTTGTGAAAATACAGGGTGCTGGCACTGTCTGTGGTTGCGATGTATAGGCCTGACCTTCACAACAGTGTGTGGGAAAAGGAGGCTCCTACCACCATTTGCACACCCCCTGCAAATGCTGGGAGGAGCACCGCCAGTACAGTTGCTGATATTGAGATTGAGGATTTCAATGTAGAAGTACACCAGGATGAGGAGGATATGAGTGTAGCTGGTGCTGCGGAGGAAGTTGACGATGAGGATTCTGATGGTGATGTGATTTGTTTGAATAAGGCACCAGTGGAGACAGTTGTTGGCCATGGGATGAAAAAGCCCATTGTCATGCCTGTGCAAAATACCTAAAAAGCCATGTCTTCGGTGTGGAATTATTTCTCCACATATCCGGACAACAGGTGCCAAGCCATCTATTGCATTTGTCAATCCATAATAAGTAGGGGAAAGGACGTTAACCACCTTGGAACATCCTACCTTATATATCCCCTGCAGCGCTTTCATCAGAAGTCATTGTCAAGTGACAAATAAATTAAAGTGAAGAACATTGTCAAGTATGTGCTGTTTTGGGCTTAGTTTTTAAAACTGATATCCTGTCTGCCACTGCAGTGCCACTCCTAGATGGGCCAGGTGTTTGTGCCGCACAATTGTGTCGCTTAGCTTAGTCACCCAGCGACATCTGTGCACCTCTTTTTTGTCTTTGCATGATGTGCTCTTTGGGGCCTATTTTTTAAAGTGCCATCCTGTCTGCCACTGTTGTGCCATTCTTAGATGGGCCATGTGTTTGTGCCGCCCGCTTGGGTTGCTTAGCTTAGTCATCCAGCTACCTCATTGCACATCTTTTTCTTCTTTGCATTATGTGCTCTTTTGGGGCCTAGTTTTTAAAATTGACATCCTGTTTGACACAGCAGTGCCACTCCTAGATGGGCCAGGTGTTTCTGTCGCCCAGTTGTGTCGCTTAGCTTAGTCTTCCAGCGACCTCGGGGCAACCTTTTGGCCTAAAATCAATATTGTGAGGTGTGAGGTGTACAGAATAGACTGGAAATTAGTGGAAATGAATGTTATTGAGGGAAATAATACCATAGGATCAAAGTTACCCCCAAATTCTGTGATTTTAGCTGTTTTTATGTTTTATTAAAAAATCATCCAGATCCAAAACCAAAACCCGAAAGGGTGGTTTTGGCAAAACCAGATCCAAAACACGAGTGGTCATCCAGATCCAAAACCAAACACAAAACCTGAAAAGTGCCCGCCGCACATCTCTAATTTTTATTTTTAAAATTCTACCCCGGTATAACAGAACATGATGACCAGATACCTTAGCATAGCTAGGTCATGGTCACTAGTGAATATGGGCTGAAGTTTTTTGTTTACCTGTTTCTTGATTAACTTGCTAGCATGATTTTTAATACTAAACCCAAGGAATAAATGTAGTATTCTGATTAGTATTATATACTGACAAAAGTTGAGACCTTGGTATATTGGGAACTTTGGGAGACATGTACTAAGCAGTGAAAAGAGTGGTGATGTGAGCCAATGGAGAAATTGCCCTTGGCAACCAATCAGCATTGAAGTAACATTTATAATTTGCATACTATAAAATTATACAGAGCAGTTGATTGGTTGCCATGGGCAACTTCTCCACTGGCTCACTTCACCACTCTTTTCACTGCATACTACAATACATCTCCCCTTTTATCTTGTAATGCTATCGGTTTAAAGTAATAATATCTTGTTTGCAAGAACTAGGAAACCATAATGTCCAGTTTATTTTTATGATTTCTTTGTTTTTTTTATTATTTGTACAGTACATGCATGGATGAAAACTGCTATGGATAAGCAGTCTGTTGAGAGCAACATATTTTGAAGGCTGTCACTTTATAAACGACAATAAAGACGTATTTAGAATTAGAGATGTGCAGCTGGCACTTTTCGTGTTTTGTGTTTTGGTTTTGGTTCTAATTCCACTTTCGTGTTTTAGTTTTGGCTTTGATTTGCCAAAACCACCCTTTCGTGTTTTGGTTTTGGATCTGGATGATTTTTGAGAAAAAAACAACATAAAAATAGCTAAAAATCACAGAATTTGGGGGTAATTTTGCTCCTAAGGTATTATTAACCTCAATAACATTCATTTCCACTCATTTCCAGTCTATTCTGAACACCTCACACAGCACTATATTGTTTTTAGGCCAAAAAAGAGGTGCACAGAGGTGGCTGTATGACTAAGCTAAGCGACACAAGTGTGCTGCACAAACACCTGGCCCATCTAGAAGTGGCACTGCAGTGGCAGACAGGATGGCAGATTTAAAAAATAGGCCCCAAACAGCACATGATGCAAAGAAGAAAAAGAGGTGCAATGAGGTAGCTGTATGACTAAGCTAAGCGACACAAGTGTGCGGCACAAAAACCTTGCCCATCCGGGAGTGGCACTGCAGTGGCAGACAGGATGGCACTTAAAATTACTAGTCCCCAAACAGCACATGATGCAAAGAAGAAAAATAGGTGCAAGATGGAATTGTCCTTAGGCCCTCCCACCCACCCTTATGTTGTATAAACAGGACATGCACAATTTAACAAACCCATAATTTCGGCGACAGGGTCTGCCACACGGCTGTGGCTGAAATGACTAGTTTGTTTGGGCCCCCACCAAAAAAGAAGCATTCAATCTCTCCTTGCACAAACTGGCTCTACAGAGGCAAGATGTCGACCTCATCATCATCCTCCAATTCCTCACCCCTTTCACTGTGTACATCCTCCTCACAGAGTATTAATTCGTCCCCACTGGAATCCACCATCACAGGTCCCTGTGTACTTTCTGGAGGCAATTGCTGGTAAAGGTCTTCCCGGAGAAATTTATAATTCATTTTGATGAACATCATCTTCTCCACATTTAGTGGAAGTAACCTCCTACGCCGATCGCTGACAAGGTTACCGGCTGCACTAAACGCTCTTTCGGAGTACACACTGGAGGGTGGGCAACTTAGATAAAATAAAGCTAGCTTGTGCAAGGGCCTCCAAATTGCCTCTTTTTCCTGCCAGTATACATACGAACTGTCTGACATGCCTACTTGGATGCTGTCACTCATATAATCCTCCACCATGTTTCAATGGTGACAGAATCATATGCAGTGACAGTAGACATATCAGTAATCGTTGGCAGGTTCTTCAGTCTGGACCAGATGTCAGCTTTCACTCCTGACTGCCCTGCATCACTGCCAGCGGGTGGGCTAGGAAATCTTATCCTTTTCCTTGCAGCCCCAGTGGCGGGAGAAATTGAAGGAGGAGCTGTTGACGGGTCACATTCCGCTTGAGTTGACAATTTACTAACCAGCAGTTCTTTGCACCTCTGCACACTTGTGTCTGCTGGAAAGAGAGATACAATGTAGGTTTTAAACCTAGGATCGAGCACGGTGGACAAAATGTAGTGCTCTGATTTCAACAGATTGACCACCCTTGAATCCTGGCAAAGCGAATGAAGGGCTTCATCCACAAGTCCCACATACTTAGCAGAATTGCCCCATCTTTGCTCCTCCTTCAATTTATCCAGCTGCTTCTGCAAAAGCCCGATGAGGGGAATGACCTGACTCAAGCTGGCAGTGTCTGAACTGACTTCACGTGTGGCAAGTTCGAAGGGTTGGAGAACCTTGCACAAGACAGAAATCATTCTCCACTGCGCTTGAGTTAATTGCATTAACCTTCTTTGCCTATATCGTAGGTGGATGTATAGGCTTGAATGGCCTTTTGCTGCTCTTCCATCCTCTGAAGCATATAGAGTGATGAATTCCACCTTGTTACCACCTCTTGCTTCAGTTGATGGCGGGTCAGGTTCAGGAGTGTTTGCTGGTGCTCTTCATCACGCAGTGGCAGAATGCCGAAAGTGGCACGCAATTTTTCTGGCCACCGACAGCATCTCCTGCACACCCCTGTCGTTTTTCAAAAATTTCTGCACCACCAAATTAATTGTATGTGCAAAACATGGGACATGCTGGAATTTCCCAGATGTAATGCATGCACAATATTGGTGGCGTTGTCCGATATCGCAAATCCCCAGGAGAGTCCAATTGGGGTAAGCCATTCTGCGATGATGTCCCTCAGTTTCCATAAGAGGTTGTCAGCTGTGTGCCTCTTAAGGAAAGCGGTGATACAAAGCATAGCCTGCCTAGGAATGAGTTGGCGTTTGCGAGATGCTGCTACTGGTGCCGCTGCTGTTGTTGCTGCGGTAGGCCATAAATCTACCCAGTGGGCTGTCACAGTCCTATAGTCCTTAGTCTGCCCTGTTCCACTTGTCCACATGTCCGTGGTTAAGTGGACAGTGGATACAACCGCATTTTGTAGGACACTGGTGACTCTTTTTCTGACGTCTGTGTATATTCTCGGTATCGCCTGCCTAGAGAAGTGGAACCTAGATGGTATTTCGTAACGGGGGCACAGTACCTTAAACAATTCTCTAAATCCCACTGAACTAATGGTGGATACTGGACGCACGTCTATTACCAATATAGCTGTCAAGGCCTCAGTTATCCGCTTTGCAAAAGGATGACTGCTGTCATATTTCATCTTCCTCACAAAGGACTGTTGGACAGTCAATTGCTTACTGGAAGTAGTACAAGTGGTCTTCTGACTTCCCCTCTGGGATGACGATCGACTCCCAACAACAACAACATCAGCGGCAGCAACAGCAGGCATACCACTCAAGGATCCTATGAAGGAATCCCGGTTAGGAGAGGACTCCTCAGTCTTGACAGTGACATGGCCTGCAGGACTACTGATGTTCCTGACTGAGGAGGAAGTTGGCGTTGAGGGAGTTGGTGGTGTGGCTTGCAGGAGCTTGGGTACAGGAGGAAGAAGGGCTTTAGGTGTCAGTGGACTGCTTACGCTCTTACCCAAAGTTTCACAACTTCACATTGAATGCACAGCAGGTGACGTATAAGGGAGGATGTTCCTAGGTGGTTAACATCCTTACCCTTACTTATTACAGATTGACAGAGGCAACAGATGACTTGAAACCTGTTGTCTGGATTTGTGGAGAAATAATTCCACACCAAAGCAGTGGCTTTTTTGGTAGTGTGCCCAGGCATCACAATGGGCTTCTTCATCCCAAGGACAACAGGTGTCTCCCCCAGTACCTGACTTAAACAAACCACATCACCATCAGAATCCTCATTGTCAACTTCCTCCTCAGCCCCAGAATCACCCATATCCTCATACTGGTGTACTTCAACAGTGACATCTTCAATTTGAATATCAGGAACTGGACTGTGGGTGCTCCTTACAGCACTTGCAGGGAGTATGAAAATGGTGGAAGGAGCCACCTCTTTCCATCCAGTGTTGGGAAGGTCAGGCATCGCAACCGCTGACACACTTGGACTCTCCATGGGGATTTGTGATACCATCTCGGAATGCACAGTTCTTTTCTGTGCTCTTTCCAGCTTAACTCTTTGAATTTTTCTAGCGGAAGGATGAGGGCTTTCATTGTCATGTGAAGCTGAACCACTAGCCATGAACATAGGCCAAGGCCTCAACTGTTCCTTGCCACTCCGTGTCGTAAATGGCATATTGGCAAGTTTACGTTTCTCCTCGGACGATTTACATTTCTTTTTTTGGTTCTTTTTACTGAACTTTGGCTTTTTGGATTTTACATTCCCTCTACTATCACATTGGACATCTGCTTTGGCAGACGACGTTGATGGCATTTCATCGTCTATGTCATGGCTAGTGGCAGCAGCTTCAGCACTAGGAGGAAGTGGTTCTTCTTGACCTTTTCCTGTTTTATCCTCAAAATTTTTGTTCTCCATTATTTTTTGGGAGTTATATGAGACAATATGCGGCACAGGAATGACTGGAATGACTGATGAGACAGGACACTACCACTGGTCTGATACAGCACAACACAACAACACTGTAAGGGACTTGTGGTTGTTGTTGTTATTATTATTATATGGCAGCAGTGGACATATAGCAGCAGCGTATATCGTCACTGGAATGACTGATGAGACAGGACACTACCACTGGTCTGATGCAGCACAACACAACAACACTGTAAGGGACTTGTGGTTGTTGTTGTTGTTATTATTATTATTATATGGCAGCAGTGGACATATAGCAGCAGTGTATATCGTCACTGGAATGACCGATAAGACAGGACACTACTACTGGTCTGATGCAGCACAACACAACAATACTGTAAAGCACTTGTGGTTGTTGTTGTTATTATTATTATTATTATTATTATTATTATTATTATACGGCAGCAGTGGACATATAGCAGCAGCGTATATCATCACTGGAATGACTGATGAGACAGGACCCTACCACTGGTCTGATGCAGCAAAACACAACAACACTGTAAGGGACTTGTGGTTGTTGTTATTATTATTATACTGCAGCAGTGGAGATATAGCAGCAGCGTATATCATCACTGGAATGACTGATGAGACAGGACACTACCGCTGGTCTGATGAAGCACAACACAACAACACTTTGGCAGCAGAGAACACCAACACTATGACTGGCTGGACTGATGCAGCACAATACACTGACTACACTGGACTGAACAGCACAACACAGCACCACTTTATACAGCTACACTGGCAGGAGAGGACACCAACACTGTGACTGGTTGGACTGATGCAGCACAATACACTGACTACACTGGACTGGACTGAGCAGCACAACACAGCACAAGACTTGCCACCCCACTTTCACACCCCCACACAGACACTGGAGGATGGAGACATGTCTTCTCACTACACTCTCCAGGACTAGAGTGAAAATGGCCGCGACGCGCGTCTCCTTATATGGAATCCAAATCCCGCGAGAATCCAACAGTGGGATGATGACTTTTTGCCGCGTTCGGGTTTCCAAGTCAGGCGTGAAATCCTGAGCCTGGCTTGGAACCAAACTCGGCAGGCAAAGTTCGGTAGAGTTCGGTTCTCTGAGAACCGAACCCGCTCATCTCTAATTTATATACTTACCTCTTCCTCTCTCTCTCTCTCTCTCTCTCTCTCTCTCTCTCTCTCTCTTTCTTTCTCCCTCTCTCTATCCCTTTCCATAACTAAATCACATCAATAACTGGAAAAAAGTTTATAAGCAAAATGTTAAACCTACTACTTAATAAGCAATTGCAATTTTTCTAATGAAGTCTGCATTATGAAAGACTCAATAAGAAACCAATAATAATTTATATTTGCAAAAATAGAACAACAAATATGTACAATAAGAATTTTTATGAATATGCCAGGGATTAACGAAAGTGCACAGTAATCCGTTCAACACAATTCAGATAATAAAATGTAAACAAGAGGTGGATAGAGTCAACAAAACATGTTTGTTTTATTGTATTGGATTTAATATTAAGTTAGTGAAGTTCTTCAAAACAATATGTACTGTGTTACCAGCAGTGTTCCAGTTCATATTAACAAATCCCAGTATATTACATTATTGGTTTAAGAACTAGCTTCATAAAAATAAGACATACATATATTGTATTAAGTAAAGGTTTTACAGATGGCAAAAAGGAGAACACACAGCAGTGGCATCCTTCATTTGTATGTTATTTCTGAAACTTTGTTTTTACTAAACTAACATAGTGTTATTTATGTTTATAAAAAAATGTTTATAAAAATTTTCATTTTTGTTCATGTATTTGTTTTTATTATAAATGTCATGTAATAGTATAAGATCATATAAATTATATCAATATGAAAGACTAGAATGGTGGCTACTGTAAATCATAAACCATCTTCTAACAAGAGATGTGCGCCAGACCATTTTTGTTGGATTTGGATTTGGCTCTAATTTGTCATCTGGTTTTGGATTTGGATTTTCCAAACTGCCTTGACTGGTTTTGAATTAGAATTTTTTTTTAAATGACAAAAAAATCTAAAATCACATAATTCAGCCATTTTTGTTCCAAGAGTATTATTAACATCAATTTTGTATAGCACTGCATGCATCAAACTGCAGTGGGTAAAGGAGGCAAAGCTTTTTTTTTTAGGTATATAAGCGAAAGGAGAAAAACAAAAGGAGGAATAATAAAACGAAAGACAGAGTCTTGTTGAGGGAGACAATGTAATAGCAGATTATTTTATTAATTATTTTTGCTCAGTAATTACGTCTGAAAGAGAGGAGGAGGGGCCACAGTTAAGTTGCAGGAATATTCAGGAAAATTAAACAAGTACATTTAGAGAGGATAAGGTCCTAACAGAACTCTCAAAGCTGAAAGTGGACAAATCTATAGGGCAAGATGGGATACATCCAAGGATACTAAAAGAGCTTAAAGAGGTACTGGTAGCACAATTTACAGAATTATTCAACCAGTCATTAGCTACAGGAGTAATTCCAGAGGACTGGAAAAGATCGAATGTAGTCCTACTGCACAAAAGTGGAAGTAAGTAAGAGGCAAACAACTATAGACCAGTGAGTCTTACATCAGTAGTATGAAAATTTATGGAAACACTCTTAAAAGAAAGAGTTGTAGATTATCTCAAATCAAGCAATTTACTGGATCCCAAACAGCATGGATTCCCTGGGGGAAAATCATGTCAAACAAATCTTATTGACTTTTTTGTCTGTGTGATTAAAGTGATTGATAAAGGTGGAGCCGTGGATATAGCTTATCTAGACTTTAGTAAGGCTTTTGACACTGTTCCACATCGCAGACTGCTAAATAAACTTGAAAGCTTGAGATTGGATACTAAGATTGTTGAATGGATAAGATCTTGGTTGCAGGATAGAAAATAGAGAGTTGTAGTAAATGGAGTGCATTCACAGGAGGGAAATGTTACCAGTGGAGTACCCCATGGATCTGTACTTGGACCAATGCTTTTTAATATCTTTATTGGTGACATTGCAAATGACATTAAAGGGAAAATATGCCTTTTTGCAGATGACACAAAGGTATGCCACAGGGTAGACATATCAGGAGGGTAAAACAAATGATTGAGGATCTACAGTAGGTAGACTTGAGGAAAGGTCAAGAATGTGGCAATTACAGTTTAATGCCAAGAAATGCAGAATAATGCACTTGGGTCTCAAACATCCAAAGGCTAGATTTAGTATTAATGGTACTATACTGGAAAATATGGAGGAGGAAAGGGATCTAGGAGTCAATATTTCAGATGACTTAAAGGCAGGTAAGCAATGCAACAAAGCAATGAGGAAGGCTAGTCAGATGCTTGGCTGCATTAGGAGAGGTATCAGCAGCAGAAAAAAAAAAGTATTAATACCACTGTATAGGTCATTGGTACGGCCTCATCTAGAATACTGTGTTCAGTTTTGAAGGCCATATCTTCAAAAGGATATTAATACATTAGAGACTGTATAAAGAAGGGCAACTAAAATGGTGCATGGCCTGCATCACAAAACTTACCTAGAAAGACTAAACCATCTCCATACAGTATGTTCTGTATAGTTTGGAGCAGAGAAGGGAAAGGGGGGACATGATTGAAACTTTCAAATATATCAAGGGTTTTAACAAAGTACAGGAGGGAAACATTCTTCAAATGAAGAGAAGCAATAGGACACAAGGACATGCACTGAGACTGGAGGGAGGTCGGCTCAGGGGAAATTTGAGGAAAAATGACTTCACAGAAAGGGTAGTGGACAAGTGGAATAGCTTCCCATCAGAGGTGGTAGAGGCAAAGACAGTAGAGCTATTTAAACATGCATGGGATAGGCATAAGTATAGCCTTACAAATAAATGAGGATCAAATAAGGTTTGAGATAAAAATATGGTAAAAAAAAAAGGGGCAGACTAGATGGACCAAGTGGTTCTTATCTGCCATCAAATTTCATGTTTCTATGTTTCAGTGTGCCCCTATATACAGTCACCATACAGCACAATCAGTCAGGGGTGTAAGTTCATCCCAGTCACACAGAGACAAGTTGGAGTTTGGTGCCCCCCCCCTCCCTCATTAAAAAAGGGAAAACAAATATGGTGTGTGTGTGTGTGTGTGTGTGTGTGTGTGTGTGTGTGTGTGTGTGTATCTATAAACACACATGACTTACAGAATCATATAGGTAGCACTATCAGCAGGTGTACCGGAGCCAGAACCTGCAGTAAATTGGCAGGGCTCCAGTTATGCTGTGTGATAACAGCTTGTGGGTCAGTGATTCACGAGATTCATCCATGGTGTGATTAAAATAATATATACAAAGTGATAGGAAAAATAATAAGTGTTAATAAAGTGTTAGGGTGTGCCGACCTGCAGCAGCCCACCCATACCGACACAGGGGCCACTGCACCCTACACCCACCCCATAAATAATTACATATATATATCTGGGTTAAATTCCCAGTGTAAGGCCACATGGTAATGGCACCTACAGCATCTGAGAGCCAGCTTACCTGGGGATACCCCTGGCTTCCCCTATGGCACTACTACTCACGTAGCACTTCTGTGCTTCTTATTAACCCCTATTAATTTTCACCTGTGTGCTGACCTGGGGTGGCCGACCTGTGCCGACATTGTGGGGTCCTGCACCCCAGGCCCATACCTAGTATTAGGGACCCCCAGTGACGGAGAAGCCTTGTCGATCGGCCTGGGGGCTTAACCCTATATCAGCAGATATACGCAACTAAGATCTCCGTATTATCTGACCATTATTATATAGTAATATTATTCACTCGGGCCCTCATTCCGAGTTGGTCGCTAAGAGTCATCGCAACGCAAATGTACGAAATGTAAGTATCTGCGCATGCGCAAATGCGTGATTACGCATGCGCGAGTACATACGTACGACAACTGTGCTAAATTACTCAGAAAATAAAAAGCCGTAACTTGCAAACGAAAACGAGGAGTGGCGTGGGCGTGGCGTGGGCGTGGCGGAGGTGAGACTTCGCAATGCTCCGACATGGGCGTGAAAGTGGGCGTACAGTGTGGGAGTATGCAACTCGCAATGGGCGTGTTTTTCGCAAATAAACATTGTCGCTGTTAAAACTAACATAGGAAACCGTAGCAACATTCACGCAGCAGCCGAGTAGGTCTGCAGTTACTCTACATTTGCGAAGTACTGGTACAAGTGTGTATGCAGTAATTAACAGTTAATTGGAGAGCACATTCATCTGATGTCCAATTACTTGTTAATTAATGAGCAGATGAAAGTTACCAACCAGCAATTGTCTGAACACACATTACATGTTTATTCTACTCACATATAAATCGCACACACTGTCAAATAAGGGTGTTATTGTGGTTTTCGTTGGTGTGTAAGCATTTGTGAAATGTTTTAATGTGTGTTAGACTACCAAATGCAAACAAGTGAAATTATTTGTGTAAGTTATTGAAATCTGCAGCATTTTTAAAAAATAAACCAACACCCACATAATGCAGCATGCACTATTATTTAGTCTTAGAAGTCACAATAATATTTGTTTTTAATATCTGACAATGTTTTAAATTATGTCCTGTTGACCATAGATATTTCTACAAAGTGTCGGGTCTGTTTACTTAATATGGACATTAAAGTGTGGTGCAAAACATACCTTTTGTAATTTTTTATTTTTTTTTCAGAGAAATTGCAGATTGGTCTCCAAGTGTCTATATGCTGACCTAATCTTTCTGGAAATAAGATTTACCTAATGCATTACCTTGAAGAAACTGCACCAATTTTTAATATATATTTTTTATTACTGAAATAATATTTCACACCATTTAAACAACATGGCTCCACGTGAGTCTCACAGGCAGAGATGGACCAAGCAGCAAGCAGATGGCACTGACAATAATTATAGAGCAGAACTCAGTACTCTGCAAAATTCTGCTTCTGACAAAAGTATATTTTGAAAGCATAAATAAAACATATTACACACCCTGCCACACACAAATTTTATACCAAATGAGAAAGAATTAGGATCCACCACACAAACACAACAATACATAGCACACTAGTAAGAGGAAGATGGCTCTGGTGTTTATACAAATAAACTCACAGGCTACAATACCTCCAAACAGAAAGAAAACATTTCACTAAGAGGGAGTTATCCATTCTGGCCACACAAGCCAACTCCAAAATAACATAGAGGCAACAACAAAAACATGGGTGCTGCCCATCAGGAGAGACATCATTTTCTTCTTTTTCTACCCGCCTGAGGCTGTTCTTCTTTGGAACGTCTGCGGAGCGACCTTCGTTGGGCCTGCCCAGTGTCCTGTTCTTCCTGGGCAGGGGCAGGGGATGGAGCCAATGTGGTTGGCTCTCTGCCACTGTGGGCAAGGGAGACAGCGATGTCCTGGAGCCCTTGCAAGATGTTATTTGCAAGGCTTTGGAATGAGGAGGCAAGTTGTTCTTGGCCCTGCCTGATCTCTGCCAGACTTTGGCAGAGTTGAGCAACACCTTGCTCAACACAGGTTCGGTGCTCAGTGAGCCGGACAGCTATCTGGCTTACCTCCCGGATGACCCCGTCTTGAAACCGATTTAGGCTCTCACCATACCTAGCGATTTCAAGCAGGATCTCCGGGATAGCAGAGGGTTGGGTGGGGGGGCCAGTAGGAACCTGCAGAGGTGGGATTTGTTGGCCCACACTGCCAGACCCACTAGGTCCCTCCACCTCAGCCTCAACCACATAACCGGCCTGTGACTCAAACTGTTCACCCCCCTGTGCTGTGTTTTGTGGCAAGCAAATTGAAGAATGTGTGGGGAAAAAGTAGGATACAAAATTAGTTTATTATTCTAAATACAGTTCAAATTACAGACAAATTAATGTGTAAACTTACCTTCCAAGTCATGTCCCGTCAGAATCTCAGGCAGGTCCGTGTCCATATGAGACACCCCTTGGCCCTCCTCATAACTGACACAGGGCATCGCCATCTCCTCCAAGTCAGTATACTCCACAGCGACAGGTGTTCCACCCCCTGTAGCCCTTGAGGCATTCCACTCCGCAGCCCTCTTTGCCTTCAGGCGGGATTTGAAGTCGGCCCACCTACATATGTATTGTGAAAGAGGGACAAAGTGGAGTATTATTATTGGTCTAAGTAAATATATAGCACACGTGTTCTGCTTGTGTTTGCTAGACATAACATCACATGTAACTACATTTTTTAGTCAACTTAGCACAGAAAAAGGACTGTCAAGATGCACTTACCGTCGTCTCACTTCCTGCGATGTTCTGACGACAGAGCCAACTTCATTCACAGATTTTGTGATGTCTCTCCAGATGCGATCTTTTGAAGCAGCCCCCATGTTTTTGGGGCCTCTATGGATTTTGGACATGGCCTGCGTGACCAAGACACGCAACTCCCTCTTAGTGAATGCAGGCTGTCTTTTCTTCCGTCTGGAGGTAGCCTGTGAGGTTTCTTCTTGTTGGTCATCACCATCTTCCTCCTCACTAGCAGCTTCTGTCTGTTGTGTTTGTGTGGCTAAAGCCAATTCTCCCTCAGTTTGGTCACTCTGTGTGTGTGGCAGGGTATCCCCACTCAATTGTTGGGGTACAGAAGCAGAAATTTGCAGAGTACTAGGTCCTGCCTCTTCACCATCCGCAGAGGCGCATTCCAACATGCGCCTTTGGCAATCTAGGCGTTTTTTCATCAATGCCATCTGCTGCTCTGCAATGCGGTCCATCTCTGCTGCTATTTGCTCACGAGAAGCCATGTTTGCGATGACGTGTTTACGCCGAGGTGTGTGCTTATTTATACCTACGGGCGGGGCGTTCATTCACACAGGTGTACAGTATGTTAATCTGGATAATGATTGCACTGCTTATTTAACGGCCTACTTTGCACGCTGTGAGTGTAGGTAGTTTGGAGTTTCACAGTTGAGTTTGCAGGCTTGTGCGTGAAGGTGCTATTGGAATTTTATGAGTGAGTAATTGTGAAGCATACATTTGTACTTTTGTTCGCGTTTACAATATAGACAGTGTAGCATTTTGTCTGCGAATTAACGTTAGTGAGTATTCTGGGATTCGTCTTGTTTATATTTTTAATAAACGATTTTAGTTTATGTTAATCTTTTTAACACATATATTTTGCAAGTCCATTTTTTAAATAAAACCTGTGCTTCATTGTTTTTAAGCTAATTTAAGGTCTCTTGTAGGATATTTTGTTTGGCTGACTGAACCCTGCAGTCTTATTGACTTTTTGTGTGCCAATTAACACAAATTGATACAACCTTTATTTTGGATCAGGTAAGTGCCCTTGGCCTGTGTTGGTGCCTGTTTGTGTTAATGGTCTGTATGTTGTTTTTGACTGTTCTTTTTGGTCTCTTGTAGGATATTTTGTTTGGCTGACTGAACCCTGCAGTCTTATTGACTTTTTGTGTGCCAATTAACACAAATTGATACAACCTTTATTTTGGATCAGGTAAGTGCCCTTGGCCTGTGTTGGTGCCTGTTTGTGTTAATGGTCTGTATGTTGTTTTTGACTGTTCTTTTTGGTCTCTTGTAGGATATTTTGTTTGGCTGACTGAACCCTGCAGTCTTATTGACTTTTTGTGTGCCAATTAACACAAATTGATACAACCTTTATTTTGGATCAGGTAAGTGCCCTTGGCCTGTGTTGGTGCCTGTTTGTGTTAATGGTCTGTATGTTGTTTTTGACTGTTCTTTTTGGTCTCTTGTAGGATATTTTGTTTGGCTGACTGAACCCTGCAGTCTTATTGACTTTTTGTGTGCCAATTAACACAAATTGATACAACCTTTATTTTGGATCAGGTAAGTGCCCTTGGCCTGTGTTGGTGCCTGTTTGTGTTAATGGTCTGTATGTTGTTTTGACTGTTCTTTTTGGTCTCTTGTAGGATATTTTGTTTGGCTGACTGAACCCTGCAGTCTTATTGACTTTTTGTGTGCCAATTAACACAAATTGATACAACCTTTATTTTGGATCAGGTAAGTGCCCTTAGCCTGTGTTGGTGCCTGTTTGTGTTAATGGTCTGTATGTTGTTTTTGACTGTTCTTTTTGGTCTCTTGTAGGATATTTTGTTTGGCTGACTGAACCCTGCAGTCTTATTGACTTTTTGTGTGCCAATTAACACAAATTGATACAACCTTTATTTTGGATCAGGTAAGTGCCCTTGGCCTGTGTTGGTGCCTGTTTGTGTTTGTTCAAAGTGTTTTGATTATGTTTGTTTTCCATCTTGATAATAATTGTTTTTTTGGTTACCAGGATGGATCTGCAAAGTAGTGTTTTTCTTGGCTGGACTAGCTACTAAATGCCTATATTGTTTTTTTTTTTTTTAAAAATTTGTTAAATGTTTGGTTTATTTTTTTAAGGTGTTTGTGATGTGTTTGATGCTCAGAATTTAAATTAGTTAAAATGTAATAAAATTTCAATTTAACAGGTGTAGCTTTTTTAAAAATATTAATATATTATGTTTTTTGAATTTTTATTTTCCATTTCTTCCTGAATTGAACCCAGAAAAAATGTCGTACGCTCCTGCAGTAAGTTGACACCCCCTTTTTTAAACCATTTATTGTTTTTATATTTTTAGGACTTTGTTTTTTTATTATTCAACATCTCTTTTTTTTTATATAAAAGTGTGTGATGTCTATATTTATCGCAGCCGAAGCCCTACCTCCCCAACCCACGCCAGCACTCCCACCCCAACCGCCAGCCCCACAACCACAACCGGCTCCTCATCAACCAAGGCAACGGAGGCGTGCTAGGCCACCAATTTTCCGAACCCGTGTCCTACTTTTTGGGATGCCAGATGATGTGGTGGTGCGTAGATACAGGCTGCCACCACATCTAATCCTAGACACTCTCTCCATAATAGAGAGTGATCTGGAGTCAGAAATTCGGTATCCTACAGCAATACCACCATTGACACAATTCCTTGCTGTGTTACATTTTTTGGCTACAGCCTCATATCAGCATGTTGTGGGAGACCTGGTTGGCATGTCGCAGGGCCAGTTCAGTAAGGTCCTGCGGCGTGTCTGCCAGGCTTTCCTAAAGCGTGTAAAGCAATTTATTGATATGCCTTTGGATGTTGGTGCCCTAGATGTGGTGAAGCGGCAATTTGAGGAAGGTGGTAGTCGCTTCCCACATGTTATTGGGGTTGTGGATGGCACACATGTAGCTATTCAGCCACCAAGACATAATGAAGAAATTGATAGAAACAGGAAACTGTTTCATTCTCTGAATGTAATGGTTGTTTGTGGGCCATCCCTCCAGATCCTTTCCCTGAATGCAAAGTTTACTGGAAGTTCACATGATGCATATGTCATTAGACAATCAGGGATATGGCAGAGATTAAGATCAAGTCAACGAGCAGACATGTGGTTATTGGGTGAGTTGGTGCACATTTTTTTTTTTCACAAATATTTTGAGTAAAAAATATACTATTTTTAATTTTGGGTTTTTCATCAAACAGGAGACCGTGGATATCCTTGCACCCCCTGGCTCATGACTCCTTACCGTAATCCCAGGCCAGGACCACAGATGGCATTTAACTCCGCGCTTACTGCCACTAGGCAGCTGGTGGAGCGCACAATTGGTGTCCTTAAAGGGCGGTTTCGTGTGCTCCACCGCACTGGTGGCGACATCATGTATTCGCCGGAGATGGCAAGTAAAATAGTGGTCCTGTGCGCAATACTACATAATATCGCGGTAAGGAGTAGTGTAGAGCTTCCACAGGCAGAGGAATTGCCTGATGAGGAGCCAGGGGTTGTTCGACACTTCGGTGGGGGGAGTGTTACACGGAGGGGGAGCCAAGTCAGGGCAAGGATTGTTGCCGAATATTTCAGGTATAGTGTTTTTATATTATCTTTTTTATTAAAATTAAAAGCACAGTATGCTTATGTATTATTTTTAATGTTGTCATTTTTTTTGTTATTGTAAAATGATTGTGTAATGCTTTTGTTGTGTTGGAATGTGTATTATTTCTTATAGTAAAATTCCGGAAACATGTTAAGGTTTAATGTTTTTTAAGTAAAAAAAAAACAATGTGATGTTGCTAAATAGTGTCCTTATTTGTTTTATATCCTAAAATCCTGATTATGTAAACAAACACTCAAAAAAATGATACTGAATGTTGCCCACTTTGTGACTGTCCAGCTGAATGATCACAAAAACTGTGGTGAGTACACAGATATGTATAGTAATTTAGACAAAACTGTGTGTCTGTGTCTGTGTTTGTTTTTTTGTGTAATTTTTTTTTTGGTCTAAAATTTGCTTCTGCGAATGCGTATTTCCGCTCGAGCGAAATAACACTCTGCTCTTCACAGCATTGCAAAGATCAATAAAGTTATTAGAAATGACAACATAGATTTTTGACCAATCACATGCTAACAGACACTATAAATATATGCCCAAATAAGGAAAACGCCATTGCCATGATGCGTGCTGCACCTTTCACCAGGCGGGAGCTCCGCGTCCTGGTTGCGGTGATGGACCGCCGCGTAGGCCGCGTTGGGCGCTTCATCCCAAATAGGGTTAAGCGCGAGGCCTACGCGGAGGTCCGCCGCCTGCTGCGTTCTCGCGTCCGCAGCAGGCGGACAATCATACAACTAGAGAGGAGGTGGAGTGATCTCCGCAGGAGGACTCCAGAGCTGTTGGCGGAGATCCGCCAGCAAATACGTTCAATGCATACACGAAGTAAGTTACATTACATAAGATTATTAGCATAAATTGTGCTAATGGGGGTAATTCCAAGTTGATTGCAGCAGGAATTTAGTTACCAATTGGCAAAAACCAAGTGCACTGCAGGGGATGCATATTTAACATGTGCAGAGAGAGTTAGATTTGGGTGGGGTGGGTTCAATCGGCAATATAATTTGCAGTGTAAAAATGAAGCAGTCCGTTTTTACCCTGCACAGAATAAAATAACCCACCCAAACCAAAATCTCTCTGCACATGTTATATCTGCCTCCCCTGCAGGCCACATGGTTTTGGCCAATTGCTAAATAAAATCCTGCTGCGAACAACTTGGAATTACCCACAATTTACACTAAGTGGTAGGCTAATTGCAACACTGAGTGTCTATTTTGGTACAATAGGACAGTGTGTGTGGTTAGGGCAAACAGTACTGACTGTAGCAAAGTGCCACCAAACAAGTGCATGTTTTGCAGAATTAATAACCATGCAGGAAACTGTACCCAAAATCTTGATCAGTGCTGTCTATATAATAAGGTGCCTTGAATAGTGATCTGGTGATGTTGCCTAGACCATTCAATATGACTCAATGGAATAGATTAAGGAATGAGCTTCAAAATAATAGTTTGTTCTCATTTTGATTGCTGTGGGCAACATGAAGAGGTTTTTACAATGTTTTTTAAGCAAAATAAAATAAAATAAAAATTAACATGGAACAGAACAGTGAAATTTCTACTTGTTTAGTATGTAATTTAACATGCTAACTAAATTTAATAAAAATTATCTTTATAGGACGACAACAACGCCAGAGCTCTCAGCCCCCTTCCCCTTCCCAGTCCCCCTCCCCTTCTCACTCCCCCTCTCCTTCCCAGTCCCCCTCCCCTTCCCAGTCCCCCTCCCCTTCCCAGTCCCCATCAGCTTCCCAGTCCCCCTCAGCTTCCCAGTCCCCCTCAGCTTCCCATTCCCCATCAGCTTCCCAGTCCCCCTCAGCTTCCCAGTCCCCCTCAGCTTCCCAGTCCCCCTCAGCTTCCAACGCCCCCTCAGCTTCCCAGGCCCACTCCACTTTCCACTCCCCTTCTCACACCACCTCTCCATCTCTTTCTGTGACCCCTTCTCCTCCTTCCCATACCCCTTCTCCTTCAACTTCAAAATCCCCTTCTCAGCCCCCCTCACCCTCTATTGGCTTAACTTTCTCCCCGCCCCCCTCGCCCTCTCAATCAGACCCACCCTCTGAAATTTTTTGCCCAATCCAGCCTCCTTCCCCCATCCCTCCTCCTTCCCCCATCCCTCCTCCTTCCCCAATCCCTCCTCCTTCCCCCATCAACCCGCCTTCCCCCATCCAGCCGCCTTCCCCACCCAGTGAGTGGGCACAAGAAGCACCTGATGATTTTCCTGCCAACCATCATGTTGCAGAGGAAAGTAAGTGTTTGAACATGTTGATAAAAAAAAAACCTACTTACACTTACAATGACAAAACATGCAGTGTTGTACTGTTGGAATTGTTGTACCAAGGACAACTATTTGTGTGATTCTTCATGGTCTACATGTTGCATTTACATTTTTTAGAGTGTCATTATATGTACAGTGTTTATGTGGGCAATGTTTTGTGTGTCCACTGTAGGTCGACACTCATTAGGTCGACAGGGTTGCCAGGACAACAGGGTTTATATGTGTTAGTTTTTCGGGGAAACAGTTAGACCAGAGTGGAGTTTAGTATGTTGTTGGTCTTTTACACTTGTGCCTGTGTAGTCTTAATATTTTCACTTACAAATCACATGCTTCACTTTGTTAGGCAGCCTAATGACACAATGATTGGTGGTGTGAAAGTTACACTCACAAAATGTTTTTGGGATAAATTCAAACCTGTTTGACCTTATTTAGTAAGGGCAGCTTTCAGGGAGTGTGGGCATGCTAGGATATGTTGTCCTTCTGAAGATGTTGATATGCAGTGTGATGAGGCTGGACCAAACCCATAAAAATTAGAAAATAAACACAACAGATGTGAATGAATGCCAACATGGTGTAACATTGACGAAGATGGTAGTTATCTTGAACATGGGATGTCGCCCATAGCAAACAATAAGATTATACTTTACAATTGTGTAACCACTTCTACAAGATAAGATTATTATTTTTGCTTGTTTGCTATGGGCAACGCTCCATCTTAAATATAACTCACATAGTAGTAAATGTACCCCATGGTCTCGTAAACTGTAAAAATATTAAAAAAAAGGCTGAGCAGGCTTGTGTGTTCTGATAATGAATGTACCATAAAACAGCCATGATGTAGTAACTTTGCCATTAAGCAGGCCTGTCCAAACTGCGGACCTCCAACTGTTGAGAAACTACACATCCCAGCATGCCCTGACACAGCTTTGGCATTCCCTGGGCCCTAAACTGTGTCAAGGCATGCTGGTATATGTAGTTTCACAACAGCTTGAGGGATGCAGTTTGGACATGCCTGCATTAAAGTGTGCTTTGTGCCTTGCTTGTATAATAAGTAATGTGAGTAAGTTAGTAATGTTTATGTTGGCTCTTAATTTCAGATGTTGCCGTTGGAGATCCCACTTCTTTTGGGGACATTCTTCAAAACATGAAGATACATTTACAGGCCTTGCTGGGTCTGGTTGACAAAATGCAAAAGTTGCATTAGTTTTGTTGAACAAATGTTAATATTTTAATGTTTTCTATTATAAAAATCAAAAATGTTACCAAATAAAAAATTTTTTTTTTTCTAGTTAAGCGGGTGTTTAGTATTTATTAATGCAATACAGGAGCAGCAGATTGCCTATCACACATTTATTACCTTCAACATTTCATACATCTAACGTAAGTTTGGTTTAAAATTAAAAAATACATATGTTGTTATTGTCTTAAAAAACATGCAAACACCTTCATTCACATACTACAACTCTATTAAAAAAAAAAAAAAAAACAAGTAGACCAAGCACATTTCAAACATCTATATTTCTAGTAAAAAAAAACAAATAGATGAGGTACAATTATGGCTACAAAGTGTTCTTCAGGTATTTTAAAAAGACTTAATTGATCATGAACATTCCAATTCATTTCACTAATTGAATTCGTAATTGAGGAGGGCTTGTGGACTTTCAATTGTAAGGTGTTCTTCCACTTAATAGTTGAAAAAAACCATTGTGGTGCGTTTTTCCTTTAAAGTGAGCACTTTTAATGTAAAATGTGTATATCTACTACAACTTAGTATTTTGACGATGAAGTATGTGTTAATGCGATGGTTTCGCATTGCTGCGATGTTTTCGCATTGCTGCGATGTCATTTGGCGTACGCCCACTTTGTGTAATACTGCGTACGGATGAGCAACAATACGTTGGGGGCGGATGTTCGCAAATTTACTACATTAACGCAAATTTACGAATAGGTTGTGCGAACGAAAAACTTAGCGACCAACTCGGAATGAGGGCCTCGGTGTGCATTAGGGAACACAGGTTTTTTTTTTCCTACACAGAATTACCCCTCCCCTTTTAGCACCTGAGTGACATTACAATCTGATTGAGCAGCTTTCCACCTTGTGTATTGTCTGTAGGAATATTACCAAGCTCAGCATCATGCAACAGCGGTTCAAGAAGACTCACATCATGTCCCCTGTGTCACATCCTGCCCCCTGCATCTCTCGGCCACACCATCAGCTCCCTCTCGTGTCAACTCTCAGTCACACCATCACCACACCCTGCATAATCTCTCAGCCAGACCATCACCTCCTCCTGCAATGTCTCTCAGCACACCATCACCTCCCCATGCGTCATCATTCAGCACACCATCACCTCCCTCTGCATCGTCATTTAGCACACCATCACCTCCCTCTGCATCGTCATTCAGCACACCATCACCTCCCCCCGGCATCATCATTTCGCATACACCATCGCATTCTGTGTCTATGTGTGTATCCAATGCGCTGGGAGCCCATGCTGCGGCTGTCAGGTAGACTGCATCGCACCTGAGCGCCCTGTTCTAGCATTATGACAGAGAGGGCAGGATGTATTAAAATACATTGCTGCCCCTCTCCGCCTATCTCAGCGATGCTAATCGCATATGTACTAACATATGTAATTAACATCGCAATTCGTTAAACGAGCCCCCCTACAATGTTGAATAGAGATACTCACACTGCTGGTGAGGGGGGATGTGGGGCATAGAGACACACACTGATGGGGAAGGGGGGCATGGATTCACACACTGCTGGTGGGGACATGGAGACACACTGGTGGAGGGAGGGAAACATGGAGACACACACACACACACACACACACACACTGCTGATTGGGGGCAGGGGGGCATTGAAACACACTGATGTGGGGAGACGGACATGGAGAGACACACACACACTGCTGATGGGGGGAGGGGGTATGGAGACACATTAGTGTGGGGAGAGGGACATGGAGACACACACACATTGCTGAGGGGGGGAGGGGGCATGGAGACACACACTAGTGGGGGGAGAGGGACATGGAGACACACACACACTGCTGATGGGGGGTAGGGGGGAATGGATACACACTGGTGGGTGGAGAGGGACATGGAGACACACACAATGCTGATGGTGGGTAGGGGGGCATGGAGACACACTGGTGTGGGGAGGGGTGATGTTGAAAACACACACTGCTGATGGGGGGAGGGGGGCATGGAGACATACACTGGTGGGGGGTGAGGGACATGGAGACAAACACACAATGCTGATGGGGGTAGGAGGGCATGGAGAAACAATGGTGTGGGGAGGGGGACATGGAGACACACACTGCTGATGGGGGGAGGGGGCATGGAGACACACCCTGGTGGGGGGAGAGGGACATGGAGACACACTACTGATGGGGAGAGGGGTCCATGGAGACACACACTGGTGGGGGGGAGGGGGACATGGAGAAACACACTGCGGATGGGGGGGCATTGAGACACATGCTGTCAGGCTCATACACAAACACAGACAGAGGTGCCACCACCTTGATGACTTGTGACCTCCAGAAGCTGCTTCCTCCTCTTCCACGCTGCCAGCCCCCAGGAGATGAGCTGTAGATGATGCTGTAGCCTCGCCCCCTATTTGGGCCAGATGAGCATGTGCTGGGCTCCACCAATCTGGGCTCAGCATATGCTCCTCTTACCCCCACTGTCAGCAAGTTACTCAGTCTCTGCTGCTGCTGCTGCTGCTTATTACCACAGAGCAGGCACCCGACATCAGCAGCACATTGACGGAGGCGGGCAGGCTGAGCAAATACAATGCCCTTGCCAGTGGTACCCCTTTCTGCTGGGCCTGCCATGACACCCAGGGCACGTGCGCTGCTCGACCCCCCTTAGTTACGCCTCTGGGCCAGATGCAGACGTCTCCATCACCTCTAGTAGTTCTGCTCCTGCAGCCACTTGAAAAGACTCTGGAGACTACACTGCCAGTATAGGATAGTATAATGCAGCATGCATAAGCATGCAGTTACAAATATAAATAATATACCAGCACTGTTGCTTGATTGCGCCCAATAAAATAATTAGTTAAAAAATAGAATGATAGGATAAAAGAACAACATATAAATGTATTATACGTAAAGAGAAATATTACAGATAAAATGACTCTCTATTTATAGCACCCCCACTAGTATGGCAGCATTGGTAATAGGACTTTTAACATCACCCAGAACTTGCTTAAACCAGATGTTTTAATAAATGTTACCCATGTATGGATAGTTCTTAGCAGTCCCTTGGCAGATGTATGCAGTCTGTGCAGAATAGCAGGGTTCCACTTTAAATTAGTGATGTGCACCGGACATTTTTCGGGTTTTGTGTTTTGGTTTTGGATTCGGTTCCGCGGCCGTGTTTTGGATTCGGACGTGTTTTGGCAAAACCTCCCTGAAATTTTTTTATCGGATTCGGGTGTGTTTTGGATTCGGGTGTTTTTTTACAAAAAACCCTCAAAAACAGCTTAAATCATAGATTTTGCGGGTCATTTTGATCCCATAGTATTATTAACCTCAATAACCATAATTTCCACTCATTTCCAGTCTATTCTGAACACCTCACACTATTATTTTAATGTCCTAAAATTTGCACCAAGGTCGCTGAATGACTAAGCTAAGCGACCCAAGTGGCCGACACAAACACCTTGCCCATCTAGGAGTGGCGCTGCAGTGTCAGACAGGATGGCACTTCAAAAAATAGTCCCCAAAAAGCACATGATGCAAAGAAAAAAAGAGGTGCACCAAGGTCGCTGTGTGACTAAGCTAAGCGACCCAAGTGGCCGACACAAACACCTGGCCCATCTAGGAGTGGCAATGCAGTGTCAGACAGGATGGCAGATTTAAAAAATAGTCCCCAAACAGCACATAATGCAAAGAAAAAAAGAGGTGCAATGAGGTAGCTGTGTGGTTAAGCTAAGCAACCCAAGTGGCCGACACAAACACCTGGCCAATCTAGTAGTGGCACTGCAGTGTCAGACAGGATGGCAGATTTAAAAAATAGTCCTCAAACAGCACATGATGCAAAGAAAAAAAGAGGTGCAATGAGGTAGCTGTGTGACTAAGCTAAGCGACCCAAGTGGCCGACACAAACACCTGGCCCATCTAGGAGTGGCACTGCAGTGTCAGACAGGATGGCAGATTTAAAAAATTGTCCTCAAACAGCACATGATGCAAAGAAAAAAAGAGGTGCAATGAGGTAGCTGTGTGACTAAGCTAAGCGACCCAAGTGGCCGACACAAACACCTGGCCCATCTAGGAGTGGCACTGCAGTGTCAGACAGGATAGCAGATTTAAAAAATAGTCCCCAAACAACACATGATGCAAAGAAAAAAAGAGGTGCAATGAGGTAGCTGTGTGGCTAAGCTAAGCAACCCAAGTGGCCGACACAAACACCTGGCCCATCTAGGAGTGGCACTGCAGTGTCAGACAGGATGGCAGATTTAAAAAATAGTCCCCAAACAGCACATGATGCAAAGAAAAAAAGAGGTGCAATGAGGTAGCTGTGTGACTAAGCTAAGCGACCCAAGTGGCCGACACAAACACCTGGCCCATCTAGGAGTGGCACTGCAGTGTCAGACAGGATGGCAGATTTAAAAAATAGTCACCAAACAGCACATGATGCAAAGAAAAAAAGAGGTGCAATGAGGTAGCTGTGTGGCTGAGCTAAGCGACCCAAGTGGCCGACCCAAACACCTGGCCCATCTAGGAGTGGCATTGCAGTGTCAGACAGGATGGCACTTCAAAAAATAGTCCCCAAACAGCACATGATGCAAAAAAAAAAGAGGTGCAATGAGGTAGCTGTGTGACTAAGCTAAGCGACCCAAGTGGCCAACACAAACACCTGGCCCATCTAGGAGTGGCACTGCAGTGTCAGACAGGATGGCACTTCAAAAAATAGTCCCCAAACAGCACATGATGCAAAGAAAAAAAGAGGTGCACCAAGGTCACTGTGTGACTAAGCTAAGCGACCCAAGTGGCCGACACAAACACCTGGCCCATCTAGGAGTGGCACTGCAGTATCATACAGGATGGCAGATTTAAAAAATAGTCCCCAAACAGCACAAAATGCAAAGAAAAAATATGGTGCAATGAGGTAGCTGTGTGGCTAAGCTAAGCGACCCAAGTGGCCGACACAAACACCTGGCCCATCTAGGAGTGGCACTGCAGTGTCAGACAGGATGACAGATTTTAAAAATAGTCCCCAAACAGCACATGATGCAAAGAAAAAAAGAGGTGCAATGAGGTAGCTGTGTGACTAAGCTAAGCGACCCAAGTGGCCGACACAAACACTTGGCCCATCTAGGAGTGGCACTGCAGTTTTCTAACGAGAGGATAAGTGCTTCCATCCTCATGTGAATTTGAACCACTAGCCATGAACATAGGCCAGGGCCTCAGCCGTTCCTTGCCACTCCGTGTCGTAAATGGCATATTGGCAAGTTTACGCTTCTCATCAGATGCTTTTAATTTAGATTTTTGGGTCATTTTACTGAACTTTTGTTTTTTGGATTTTACATGCTCTCTACTATGACATTGGGCATTGGCCTTGTCAGACGACGTTGATGGCATTTCAACGTCTCGGCCATGACTATTGGCAGCAGCTTCAGCACAAGGTGGAAGTGGATCTTGATCTTTTCCCTATTTTATCCTCCACATTTTTGTTCTCCATTTTTTAATGTGTGGAATTATATGCCAGTAATATATCAATAGCAATGGCCTACTGTACCGTACTGCTATATATTATATACTGGTGGTCAGCAAAATTATGCACTGTCCTCCTACTACTGCGCACAACAACTAAAATGCACCACAGGTATGGATGGATAGTATACTGGACAACACAGAGGTAGGTAGAGCAGTGGACTACTGTACCGTACTGCTATATATTATATACTGGTGGTCAGCAAAATTATGCACTGTCCTCCTACTACTGCGCACAACAACTAAAATGCACCACAGGTATGGATGGATAGTATACTGGATGACACAGAGGTAGGTAGAGCAGTGGACTGCTGTACCGTACTGCTATATATTATATACTGGTGGTCAGCAATATTATGTGGTGTCCTCCTACTACTGCGCACAACAACTAAAATGCACCAAAGGTATGGATAGATAGTATACTGGACAACACAGAGGTAGGTAGAGCAGTGGACTGCTGTACCGTACTGATATAATACTTAGTGATGTGCACCGGATATTTTTCGGGTTTTGTGTTTTGGTTTTGGATTCGGACGCGTTTTGGCAAAACCTCACCGAAATTTCTTGTCGGATTCGGGTGTGTTTTGGATTCGGGTGTTTTTTTCAAAAACCCTAAAAAACAGCTTAAATCATAGAATGTGGGGGTCATTTTGATCCCATAGTATTATTAACCTCAATAACCACAATTTCCACTCATTTCCAGTCTATTCTGAACACCTCACACCTCACAATATTATTTTTAGTCCTAAAATTTGCACCGAGGTCGCTGGATGGCTAAGCTAAGCGACACAAGTGGCCGACACAAACACCTGGCCCATCTAGGAGTGGCACTGCAGTGTCAGGCATGATGGCACTTCAAAAAAATAGTCCCCAAACAGCACATGATGCAAAGAAAAAAAGAGGCGCACCAAGGTCGCTGTGTGACTAAGCTAAGCGACACAAGTGGCCGACACAAACACCTGGCCCATCTAGGAGTGGCACTGCAGTGTCAGGCAGGATGGTACTTCCAAAAAATTGTCCCCAAACAGCACATGATGCAAAGAAAAAAAGAGGCGCACCAAGGTCGCGGTGTGACTAAGCTAAGCGACACAAGTGGCCGACACAAAGACCTGGCCTATCTAGGAGTGGCATTGCAGTGTCAGGCAGGATGGCACTTCAAAAAAATTGTCCCCAAACAGCACATGATGCAAAGAAAAATGAAAGAAAAAAGAGGTGCAAGATGGAATTGTCCTTGGGCCTTCCCACCTACCCTTATGTTGTATAAACAGGACATGCACACTTTAACGAACCCATCATTTCAGCGACAGGGTCTGCCACACGACTGTGACTGAAATGAATGGTTGGTTTGGGCCCCCACCAAAAAAAGAAGCAATCAATCTCTCCTTGCACAAACTGGCACTACAGAGGCAAGATGTCCACCTCATCATCATCCTCCGATTCCTCACCCCTTTCACTGTGTACATCCCCCACCTCACAGATTATTAATTCGTCCCCACTGGAATCCACCATCTCAGGTCCCCGTGTACTTTGTGGAGGCAATTGCTGCTGGTGAATGTCTCCACGGAGGAATTGATTATAATTAATTTTGATGAACATCATCTTCTCCACATTTTTTGGAAGTAACCTCATACGCCGATTGCTGACAAGGTGAGCGGCTGCACTAAACACTCTTTCGGAGTACACACTGGAGGGAGGGCAACTTAGGTAGAATAAAGCCAGTTTGTGCAAGGGCCTCCAAATTGCCTCTTTTTCCTGCCAGTATATGTACGGACTGTCTGGCGTGCCTACTTGGATGCGGTCACTTATATAATCCTCCACCATTCTTTCAATGGTGAGAGAATCATATGAAGTGACAGTAGACGACATGTCAGTAATCGTTGGCAGGTCCTTCAGTCCGGACCAGATGTCAGCACTCGCTCCAGACTACCCTGCATCACCGCCAGCGGGTGGGCTCGGAATTCTTAGCCTTTTCCTCGCACCCCCAGTTGCGGGAGAATGTGAAGGAGGAGATGTTGACGGGTCACGTTCCGCTTGACTTGACAATTCTCTCACCAGCAGGTCTTTGAACCTCTGCAGACTTGTGTCTGCTGGAAAGAGAGATACAACGTAGGTTTAAAATCTAGGATCGAGCACGGTGGCCAAAATGTAGTGCTCTGAATTCAACAGATTGACCACCCGTGAATCCTGGTTAAGCAAATTAAAGGCTCCATCCACAAGTCCCACATGCCTAGCGGAATCGCTGTGTTTTAGCTCCTCCTTCAATGTCTCCAGCTTCTTCTGCAAAAGCCTGATGAGGGGAATGACCTGACTCAGGCTGGCAGTGTCTGAACTGACTTCACGTGTGGCAAGTTCAAAGGGTTGCAGAACCTTGCACAACGTTGAAATCATTCTCCACTGCGCTTGAGTCAGGTGCATTCCCCCTCCTTTGCCTATATCGTGGCCAGATGTATAGGCTTGAATGGCCTTTTGCTGCTCCTCCATCCTCTGAAGCATATAGAGGGTTGAATTCCACCTCGTTACCACCTCTTGCTTCAGATGATGGCAGGGCAGGTTCAGGATTGTTTGGTGGTGCTCCAGTCTTCTGTACGCGGTGGCTGAATGCCGAAAGTGGCCCGCAATTCTTCGGGCCACCGACAGCATCTCTTGCACGCCCCTGTCGTTTTTTAAATAATTCTGCACCACCAAATTCAATGTATGTGCAAAACATGGGACGTGCTGGAATTTGCCCATATGTAATGCACTCACAATATTGCTGGCGTTGTCCGATGTCACAAATCCCCAGGAGAGTCCAATTGGGGTAAGCCATTCTGCGATGATCTTCCTCAGTTTCCGTAAGAGGTTGTCAGCTGTGTGCCTCTTCTGGAAAGCGGTGATACAAAGCGTAGCCTGCCTAGGAACGAGTTGGCGTTTGCGAGATGCTGCTACTGGTGCCGCCGCTGCTGCTCTTGCTGCGGGAGGCAATACATCTACCCTGTGGGCTGTCACAGTCATATAGTCCTGAGTCTGCCCTGCTCCACTTGTCCACATGTCAGTGGTTAAGTGGACATTGGGTACAACTGCATTTTTAGGACACTGGTGAGTCTTTTTCTGAGGTCTGTGTACATTTTCGGTATCGCCTGCCTAAAGAAATGGAACCTAGATGGTATTTGGTACCGGGGACACGGTACCACAATCAAGTCTCTAGTTGCCTCTGAATTAACGGTGGATACCGGAACCACGTTTCTCACCGCCCAGGCTGCCAAGGCCTGAGTTATCTGCTTTGCAGCAGGATGACTGCTGTGATATTTCATCTTCCTCGCAAAGGACTGTTGGACAGTCAATTGCTTACTGGAAGTAGTACAAGTGGTCTTCCGACTTCCCCTCTGGGATGACGATCGACTCCCAGCAGCTACAACAGCAGCGCCAGCAGCAGTAGGCGTTACACTCAAGGATGCATCGGAGGAATCCCAGGCAGGAGAGGACTCTTCAGACTTGAAAGTGACATGGCCTGCAGGACTATTGGCTTTCCTGGGTAAGGAGGAAATTGACACTGAGGGAGTTGGTGGTGTGGTTTGCAGGAGCTTGGTTACAAGAGGAAGGGATTTAGTGGTCAGTGGACTGCTCCCGCTGTCACCCAAAGTTTTTTAACTTGTCACTGACTTATGATGAATGAATGCGCTGCAGGTGACGTATAAGGGAGGATGTTCCGAGGTGGTTAACGTCCTTACCCCTACTTATTACAGCTTGACAAAGGCAACACACGGCTTGACACCTGTTGTCCGCATTTGTGTTGAAATAATTTCACACCGAAGAGCTGATTTTTTTTGTATTTTGACAAGGCATGTCAATGGCCATATTCGTCCCATGGACAACAGGTGTCTCCCCGGGTGCCTGACTTAAACAAACCACCTCACCATCAGAATCCTCCTTGTCAATTTCCTCCCCAGCGCCAGCAACACCCATATCCTCATCCTGGTGTACTTCAACACTGACATCTTCAATTTCACTATCAGGAACTGAACTGCGGGTGCTCCTTCCAGCACTTGCAGGGGGCGTGCAAATGGTGGAAGGCGCAAGCTCTTCCCGTCCAGTGTTGGGAAGGTCAGGCATCGCAACCGACACAACTGGACTCCCCTTGGGTATTTGTGATTTAGAAGAACGCACAGTTCTTTGCTGTGCTTTTGCCAGCTTAAATCTTTTCATTTTTCTAGCGAGAGGATAAGTGCTTCCATCCTCATGTGTAGCTGAACCACTAGCCATAAACATAGGCCAGGGCCTGAGCCGTTCCTTGCCACCCCGTGTCGTAAATGGCATATTGGCAAGTTTACGCTTCTCCTCAGACGCTTTTAATTTTGATTTTTGGGTCATTTTACTGAACTTTTGTTTTTTGGATTTTACATGCTCTCTACTATGACATTGGGCATCAGCCTTGGCAGACGACGTTGATGGCATTTCATCGTCTCAGCCATGACTAGTGGCAGCAGCTTCAGCACGAGGTGGAAGTGGATCTTGATCTTTCCCTATTTTAACCTCCACATTTTTGTTCTCCATATTTTAATGTGTGGAATTATATGCCAGTATCAATAGCAATGGCCTACTACTATATATACTGCGCACAACTAAAATGCACCACAGGTATAGAATGTAGATGGATAGTATACTTAATGACGACACAGAGGTAGGTACAGCAGTGGCCTTCCGTACCGTACTGCTATATATAGTATACTGGTGGTCACTGTGTCAGCAAACAGCAAAATTAAAATGCACCACAGGTATAGAATGTAGATGGATAGTATACTTAATGACGACACAGAGGTAGGTACAGCAGTGGCCTTCCGTACCGTACTGCTATATATAGTATACTGGTGGTCACTGTGTCAGCAAAACTCTGCACTGTACTCCTCCTATATAATATTATACTGGTGGTCCCGACTCCCCAGTACCCACAATAAAGCAGCACACTGAGCACAGATATGGAGTGTTTTTCAGGCAGACAACGTATAATGGTGGTCACTGTCAGCAAAACTATGCACTGTACTCCTCCTATATAATATTAATTATACTGGTGGTCCCCAGTCCCCACATTAAAATAAAGCAGCACACTGAGCACAGATATGGAGTGTTTTTCAGTCATACAACGTATACTGGTGGTCACTGTCAGCAAAACTCTGCACTGTACTCCTCCTATATAATACAGCTGCTCCCCAGTCCCCACAATTAAGCAGTGTAAGCACAGATATATGCAGCACACTGAGCACAGATATAGGGGGTAATTCCAAGTTGATCGCAGGAAAATTTTTTAGCAGTTGGGCAAAACCGTGTGCACTGCAGGGGGGGCAGATATAACATGTGCAGAGAGAGTTAGATTTGGGTGGGTTATTTTGTTTCTGTGCAGGGTAAATACTGGCTGCTTTATTTTTAAACTGCAAATTAGATTGCAGATTGAACACACCCCACCCAAATCTAACTCTCTCTGCACATGTTATATCTGCCTCCCCTGCAGTGCACATGGTTTTGCCTAACTGCTAAAAATATTCCTGCTGCGATCAACTTGGAATTACCCCCATGGAGCGTTTTTCAGGCAGAGAACGTATAATACTGGTGGTCACTGGTCAGCAAAACTCTGCACTGTACTCCTCCTATATAATATACTGGTGGTCTCCAGTCCCCACAATAAAGCAGTGTGAGCACAGATATATGCAGCACACTGAGCACAGATATGAAGCGTTTTTCAGGCAGAGAACGTATAATACTGGTGGTCACTGGTCAGCAAAACTCTGCACTGTACTCCTCCTATATAATATACTGGTGGTCCCCAGTCCCCACAATAAAGCAGTGTGAGCACAGATATATGCAGCACACTGAGCACAGATATGGAGCATTTTTCAGGCAGAGAACTTATAATACTGGTGGTCACTGGTCAGCAAAACTCTGCACTGTACTCCTCCTATATAATATACTGGTGGTCCCCAGTCCCCACAATAAAGCAGTGCGAGCACAGATATATGCAGCACACTGAGCACAGATATGGAGCGTTTTTCAGGCAGAGAACTTATAATACTGGTGGTCACTGGTCTGCAAAATTCTGCACTCTACTCATCCTATAATACTGCTGGTCCCCAGAATAAAGATATTTGCAGCCCCCTGAAACAAAGTGAGAGGACGCCAGCCACGTCCTCTCACTATCATTTCCAATGCACGAGTGAAAAATGGCGGCGACGCGCGGCTCCTTATATAGAATCCGAATCTTGCGAGAATCCGACAGCGGGATGATGACGTTCGGGTGCGCTCGGACCCGTGAAAAAAAAGGTGAAGTTCGGGCGGGTACGGATCCCGAGGATCCGAACCCGCTCATCACTAATTATAATAAGCTAGGGTGTGCAATCCAGGCCCCATTTCCATATAGTCTATAATATGTGTGTGTATACACACCTGAGGGATTGGGACAGCCCTCATCTCTGGATTAGCACCCCACCCACTGCCTATCAGGCTTTTAAACAGGGAACCAGCACATTCTGACTGAACAAAAGACATAGGTATGATCCTTTTAATTATATACATAGTCAGTTTGGGGGTGAGCTTTTTGGGGTGGAGCTCCCTATATTGCTCTGGCTGGGCCACCTTGGGGCATCACCACCTTACATTTACTTTTAACACTTATTTCACATTGTGTTTGTTTTATATTTATGTAGCATTTTTCACATATTTTTTACACTTATAACACTGCTCAGCTAAACTTCACATTCTAACACTCTGACACTTTACTGCTGTCCTCTTCTTTTCTTTTACATTCAGCAGCCTCTTTCATTTGCTTAACACTGATCTTTCACTCCTATCCTTTTTCTGTGTGATGCCCTGGGGTGGTTTGGCTGGGGTGGTCTGGGGGTGCTCTGCATCCCGGAGGTGAACCCCTATAGCACAGATATATATGCAGCACACTGAGCACAGATATGGAGCGTTTTTTTCAGGCAGAGAACGGATAACTGGTGGTCACTGATCAGCAAAACTCTGCACTGTACTCCTCCTATATTATACAGCTGCTCCCCAGTCCTCCCCACAATGAATTAAGCAATAATGCACAATCAAATTCAACAATAACGGAGAGGACGCCAGCCACGTCCTCTCCCTAACATTTGCAATGCACGAGTGAAAATGGCGGCAACGCGCGGCTGCTTATATAGAATCCGAATCTCGCGAGAATCCGACAGGGGGATGATGATGTTCGGGCGCGCTCGGGTTACCCGAGCCATACGGGAGAATCCGAGTATGGCTCGGACCCGTGTAAAAAGGGTGAAGTTCGGGGGGGTTCGGTTTCCGAGAAACCGTACCCGCTCATCACTAATAATACTGGTGGTCACTGGTCAGCAAAATTCTGCACTGTCCTCCAACTATATACTACAATGCAGCACAGATATGGAGCGTTTTTCAGGAAGAGAACGTAGATATTTTCAGCACACTGAGCACAGATATTTGCAAGCACACTGAGCACAGATATTTGCAGCAGACTGAGCACAGATATTTGCAGCACACTGAACACAACTGAGAGAACGCTGCACGTCCTCTCCCTATCATCTCCAATGCACGAGTGAAAATGGCGGCGACGCGCGGCTCCTTATATAGAATACGAATCTTGCGAGAATACGACAGCAGGATGATGACGTTCGGTCGCGCTCGGGTTAACCAAGCAAGGCGGGAGGATCCGAGTCTGCCTCGGACCCGTGTAAAATGGTTGAAGTTCGGGGGGGTTCGAATTCCGGGGAACCGAACCCGCTCAACTCTACTTTAAATCCAATGGGCAGTAGCAGACTGGTAAATCTGGAGATGTAGCTCAGTCCAAAATACAAGTAGAATAGATTCCAAGAGTGATTCTGGTGGGTGGTGACTGGAATCAATTTGCTGGTATGGTTTGGCAGAGCTTCACATGTTTCTCTGGGCAGGTAGACACCCAATTTCCTCAGAAGCATAAACTGTATGTCACAGAGATTCCCTTATATACCCGCTTAATTGGGTCAAGTGTTTGCACATGTATAAAATCAATCAACCTATCCATAATTTATTACAAATATAAGAAGGCAATCTCACTTACCTAAACAGCAAAACCCTACGTTGGCACCACAATTAACCAAAAATATATTTTTTTAAATTAGTAGAACGATTATCCCAATTAATATTAAGTTCCAGTATGCGGTCACGTGATCGCCTTCCGGTCACGTCAGTCAAATCAACTAATCATAGACCAGAATATACGATCTTACTCTCCATTGGTCCACTGAGTCACATGGGAAACACAATGCGGTTGTTAAAGCAACCGTTATGTGTACTGCTCACTTCTTAGACATAATGTATTCAGCAATCCGTTATGTAAATATGAGGGTAATAGCATTATTCTCCGATCGCTAATTGTGGACAGATAAATTCTAGACCACCATAGTGCAAATTGATTAAATACATTTGAATACCACAAGAATCCTTATCCTATCAGCGTAAGTAGATGAGGGAGGACTTGTATGTAATGAAAAGTGCTGTGGTGTCCACAATATATACAAAGAAATAACAGAAATTTGAAGTTATCTTAACTTGCTAAATAACATGTATCAAAGAATCATCTCATTAGTAGCAGCAAACCAATGGAGTCCCGTATGTTGTTGTCTATTAAGTCACATGGGAAGTGTAGAGTGGTGTCATAGCACCCGCTCAATACACTATTCACTCCTTAATCGAGAGAAACCGTTATTTGTCATACTTGTCAGATCGTTGTCATATAAAAGCAAACAAACAAGAGAGGAATTCCTAATTTTATATAATCAAATCCCTATCAAAGTGTGTTCTCAATAGGGTTATATCTAGCAGAGGAACCATATTGTCCACAGATATATACAAAAATAAGAATTAAAAAAAAAGTTAGTTAAAGATAAACCAAAGGAGATTCCTAATTATGTTGGCCCATTAGATAGTACATATTAAACAATCACTTCCCTATGTCAGTTATACTCTTCATTCTTCTCACATAAGATCTTTAATCCTGGTGGTAGCTTAGTCACATGTCGTAGTTAAATATATCCAGAGCAGATCACAGAAATGAATTCAATAACTGTACTCAAAGATTATATGATATAATTAATCTTAAACATAGTAGCAAGAGATTCCCCCCTCCCCCCCCCCCCCAAAAAAAAAGTACAGTACAGCCACTTGTGAGACTTTGGACACAGCACAGCCAGTTCAGTGGAGTACAGCGCAGAAAACAGCAGCGTGCACTAGACTGAAATGGCGCCGAGCCCTAGGCGCGGTGCCTTATATATAGGGGTATATGCAATAGCGGGCGAATCGCGTCATTAGATCCGCCTCTGTATAATTCGCCCGCTATCGCCAGCCGCAGCCCTGTCGCCGGGACCCTGAATTCTCAATATTCAATGAAAAACTGATTCGCCCCTCCCGCAGGCGGATTACGGCCAATCGGCGAGTAGTGGGCGTACTGAATTCGCCTTCCCGCCTAAAGCAGCCCTTTATTAGGGCTTGTTTGCTGCATGTGCTCTGCAGCCATTTTGTGAACCTGCAGAGAGGTGTGAGGAGGAGCAGAGCTAGCAATTTGGTTGTTTGCTGTGGATATCGTTTGGACACCCCAGCAGGCTTTATTCCAGGACAGTCAGGAGGATTCCTGTTACCCCGGAGCAGAGCCATTTTAGGAGCTTTTACTACATTTGTAGGTAAGTACCACATGTGTGTCTGGTGTTGCATGTATGTGTTTGTGTAGTGGGGGTTGCCATGAGGTGTACATGGGGTGTTTGTGCATGTGTGCAGGTATGTGTATAGCCCCTTGCTTGTGTTGCTGCATTTTTTGGGGGAGACTTGTGTTTTGGGGTAGTTTTTCACGTTTTTTTTTTATTCTTTAAATTACTTTTTTGGGTCTTCTATTAGCATTGGTGTACCTCCTGAGGGTGCTGGGATGCTTTCTGGCCATTTTGGGGTGGTTTGGAGCAAGTTTAGTCGACAGCCTGGTTGACATGTGCTGCTGATTGTTTTTCAAACATGTGTTTTCCTGCCTAATTTTGCTGTGGGGTGCCTCCTGAGTGTGCTGGGATGCTTTCTGGCCATTTTGGGGTGATTTGGAGCAAGTTGAGTCGACAGCCAGGTTGACATGTGCTGCTGATTGTTTTTCAAACATGTGTTTTCCCGCCTAATTTTGCTGTGGGGTGCCTCCTGAGTGTGCTGGGATGCTTTCTGGCCATTTTGGGGTGATTTGGAGCAAGTTGAGTCGACAGCCAGGTTGACATGTGCTGCTGATTGTTTTTCAAACATGTGTTTTCCCGCCTAATTTTGCTGTGGGGTGCCTCCTGAGTGTGCTGGGATGCTTTCTGGCCATTTTGGGGTGATTTGGAGCAAGTTGAGTCGACAGCCAGGTTGACATGTGCTGCTGATTGTTTTTCAAACATGTGTTTTCCCGCCTAATTTTGCTGTGGGGTGCCTCCTGAGTGTGCTGGGATGCTTTCTGGCCATTTTGGGGTGATTTGGAGCAAGTTGAGTCGACAGTCAGGTTGACATGTGCTGCTGATTGTTTTTCAAACATGTGTTTTCCCGCCTAATTTTGCTGTGTGGTGCCTCCTGAGTGTGCTGGGATGCTTTCTGGCCATTTTGGGGTGATTTGGAGCAAGTTGAGTCGACAGCCAGGTTGACATGTGCTGCTGATTGTTTTTCAAACATGTGTTTTCCCGCCTAATTTTGCTGTGGGGTGCCTCCTGAGTGTGCTGGGATGCTTTCTGGCCATTTTGGGGTGATTTGGAGCAAGTTGAGTCGACAGCCAGGTTGACATGTGCTGCTGATTGTTTTTCAAACATGTGTTTTCCCGCCTAATTTTGCTGTGGGGTGCCTCCTGAGTGTGCTGGGATGCTTTCTGGCCATTTTGGGGTGATTTGGAGCAAGTTGAGTCGACAGTCAGGTTGACATGTGCTGCTGATTGTTTTTCAAACATGTGTTTTCCCGCCTAATTTTGCTGTGTGGTGCCTCCTGAGTGTGCTGGGATGCTTTCTGGCCATTTTGGGGTGATTTGGAGCAAGTTGAGTCGACAGCCAGGTTGACATGTGCTGCTGATTGTTTTTCAAACATGTGTTTTCCCGCCTAATTTTGCTGTGGGGTGCCTCCTGAGTGTGCTGGGATGCTTTCTGGCCATTTTGGGGTGATTTGGAGCAAGTTGAGTCGACAGCCTGGTCAACATTTAGGGGCAGCCATTTTGTGAGGGGCAGCCATTTTGTGAGGGGCAGCCATTTATACATGTATGTATTTTTTTTTTATAACAGAGATGTCAAGGGACAATCAGACCCGATCCGCCCCTTCCCCCACCCCCTCGGATCTATCCCTGCATAGCAATGAGGAGTGGGAGCCAACCCAGGAGGCGGATGCGACCGACCAGGCATCTAGTGACCAGCCGCGGTCGTCAAGGGCCCATGAGAAGTCCAAGAAAAAGCCTAGTAAAAAGGTACTTAACCACACCTGCAGACACAAATAGCATCAAACTTTACCCACTGTAGTTTGTGCAATGCCATGCACACCTACTGTAATAGGTGTGCAATGCCAGGGATACTGACACTCACAGGTACATACCGATCTTATTTAAAAATAATTTTTTTTTTTTTTAATCCCTAAAGGCAAGAAGCCAGCCAGAGGAGCAGTCGGAGGAGGAAGCCTCTGGTGAAGATGCAGGACAGAAAAAGCCGCGTGGACCCAGATACACTGAGGCGGAAAACTGTGTCCTAGTGGATTGCGTCGACAGGTCCTACGACGTTTTGTATGGACCAAGGGCACAGAAAACAGCATTTAAGGTAAAGCGGAACATCTGGGAATCCATCGCCAGTCAAGTAACTGCAATTTCTGGAAACCGCCGGAGCACCAGAAATTGCTTGAAGCGGTACAGTGATTGCCGCAGACAGACCAAGAAGAAGATGGGGATTCAGCGCCGACATGAGACAGCTACGGGAGGTGGCCCGGCTCTCAATCTGAAGTGGCTACCCTGGGAGGACGTTATTAGAAGGCGCTTGAACCCTGCCATGGTCGAAGGAGTTCGCGGAGGTGTGGACTCCAGCCGTCCTGCTGGCTTTCCCGAGGAGGAAGAACCGCCCAGAAGACGGAGGAAGGCGGGAGACCAGCCGTCCAAAAGGAGGTCTGATGGTAAGAATACTTTCACATGAGCTGTAGTTCCCTTTAAAATTTTTGTATGTGCTAATGTGCTTTTTTTTTTTTCAGACAGACCTGCCCAGAGGACATCACCTGCGCACAGGACATCGCCAGCGCACGGACCGTCACCTGTGCAGCAGGCATCGGCAGCAGCGCGCGGACCATCAACTGCGCCGCAAGCATCGCGAGCACACAGATCGTCACCTGTGCGCCACAGTTCGTCATCGCGCAGTTGGTCACCTGTGCACCAGACGACGTCAGCGCACAGACTATCACCTGTGCGCCAGACACCGTCGGCGACCACACCACAAGATGGGCGCCAAACTACAGCTCCTGCGCGCAGGCCATCACCAGATCGTCTTCTCTCCAGGAGCTCTGGGACTGTGACTGAAGAGCCTCAAGACACAACCCTTGTGGACCAATCACCCGATCTGTTTGAGTCTACAGGGTTAACTGACGAAACTTTTCTTGGGTTTGAGGACAGCCGTGCAGATGTATCCAGCCAGACCCTTGAAAAGTATTCCGAAACGAGGACAAGTGGAGCTCCTGGAGCAGCGGCATCACAGGATGGAGAAGGTTTGTTTTTTGTTTTTTTTTTGTGGGGGGGGGCAGCAGTTGTGTAAAGTTTATTAACTTTTCCAAAAAAATTATTTTGCAAACAGTGGTGCCACGAACCAGCAGCGGACTAGCTTCGGGGATTGGTTCGTACTTCAGGCCGGATCTCCTCCTACAGGAGTCGTCAGAGGATGGCGAGGTGGAAGTGCAGGACGCTCCAGTTGCTACATTCCTGCGTGAGTAAATTGAATTGTGAGCCTTCAAAAAAATGTATGATGAATGTGTATAATATTGTCTAATTTTCTTTTCAGCTGCCCAAATGCATGTGGTGGCAGACATCCAGGAAGGGCAGAATCCCTCAAATGTTCAGAGGGTTCACACCCTGGCATCAGAGATTGGGACACGCCAGGATACATACACAAATGTTGTGGGAAGCAGACTGGACAACATTGAGAGGACAATGGAGAAAATGTCCAACAGTCTACATCAGGGGTGTCCAACCTTTCACCTTCCCTGGGCCACATTAGAAGATGACAATTTGGTTTGGGCCGCACATAAAATAAAATAACAGTAACGATACCTGATCATCCAAAAAAAACATATAAAACATAGTTAACATATTAAACTTACTTGGAAATGAAGTTAGTGAGATGTTTGACATTGTTTCTCAGCCACCAATGCATCCATATTTGCTTCGATGGAACTTGTTGCAATTCTCAGTGAGTGCTCAAGGTGCTCATCAGATATTTTGGTTCTAGTTTTATTCTTTGTGTGCTTCATCCTTGAAAATAGCTGCTCACAAATGTAGGTGCTTCCAAATAGCGATGACATGAATAAGGCATGATTGTGAAGTGAAGGATATTTTTCTCTGGGAACATATATCTTATAGAAGTCCATTAAAGAGACATGGTCAAATTTTTCTTTCAGTTGAATGTCAGATTGGAGCTCTATGCATTCCATTTGCAAATTGGCAGGTAATATATTAATGTCCACTGAAAATGGAGTTGCAAACATCAGAAAAGATGGCTGATTTTTTCTAAAATCTTGAAACCTGTTCTCAAATTCCTGTACCAAATTGAAAAGCAAGGCTGTATATTTTTCCGTGTTCACAGAGGCGTGTTTAGCCAATGTGCTAAAATGCATCAAATTTTTTGCCTTCATTTGAGAATGCCATAGTTTCAGTTTCATTTCGAACGCTGTTATAGTTTGAAACATTGTGCTGATCAATTGGTTTTCACCTTGAAGACGCATGTTTAACTCATTTAAATGAGTGGTCAAGTCGACTAAAAATGCCAAATCTGTGAGCCAGTTTTCATCGTCAAGTTCTGGCACACATTTTGTTTTAGATTCCATAAATGACTTGATTTCATTTCTCAGATCATAAAATCTTGCCAGCATTTTCCCTCGACTTAACCATCTTACTTCAGAAAAGTAAATGATGTCCCCATACTCAGCATCCATAAATTTTAGGAATTCCTGGAATTGGCGATGATTCAATCCCTTGGACCTTATGAAATTTACAGCCTTGATGACAATCTGCATGACGTTAGCCATCTTTAAAGCTTTTGCACATAAATTTTCTTGGTGTACTATGCAGTGATATTTCATCATACTGAAATTTTGGGAGGCAATTGCATCATCTTCTATCAATTTTACAAGTCCATCTCTGTTACCTATCATTGCAGGGGCACCATCAGTAGCTATGCCAGATATGTTAGCAAATGACAAAGAAAATCGCTGTAATGTATTTTTCACAGCTTCATATAAATCTCTTGCTTTAGTTGTGTCTTTCAGTGGAACTAAAGCAGCCATTTCTTCAATGATATTATATTTGTCATCAATGCCTCTAATAAAAATTGCCAATTGAGCTGTATCTGTAGCATCTGTACTTTCGTCTATCGCCATAGCATAAAATTTAAAATGAGCAGCTCTACTCTTCACAACTTTTTCGATGGATTTTCCTATATCTTCAATTCGCCTGGCTACAGTCTGGTGAGACAAACTGATTTTTGAAAAGTCCCCTTTTTTATCCGGGCAAATTATATCAGCCACGGTTTCCATGCATTCCTTAATAAACTCACCATCGCAATACGGTTTTGATTTTTTGGCTATCAGGTTTGCAACCACATAACTGGCTTTGACAATAGAATCTGATTGAATCAATACTTTTTTAAAATAATTTTGTTGAGATGATAGTTTTTTTTTTCAGTTCAGCGATTTTGTCTTTACGACACATTCCTTCATACACAGCAAATTTCTCAGCATGTCTTGTCATGTAATGCCTTTTCAAATTGTAGTCTTTGAAAACTGGCACTAATTCTTTGCAAATTAAGCAGATTGCCTTACTATTGGACTCAACAAAAAAGTATTCATCTGTCCACTTTTCTTGGAACACTCTTCCTTCATCTATAATTTTTCTTTTTTTGTGTTTGTTTTTATTTTTTGACATTTCAGAAGCCATGCTGGAATGTAAAAAAAAAGGATTTTTAGAAAGCTTGGTTTAATAATCAATGTGATTACTATGTGCATTATGCTACAGATTTCCCTTTCAAATTAATGGGAAGTGGAATGCAATTGGATTTTGATGCAGAATTCCACAGCCAATTTTGTGTCAAAATCCGTTGTGTGAACCCAGCCTTAGTCTCCTGACTACCAGAAAGTGGCTTACCTGGAGTTAGGATGCTGGAATGAAGACTGTCTGCTTTAATGGATGCTGGTACGAGGACTGTCTGCCTTGATGGATGCTGGTACGAGGACTGTCTGCCTTGATGGATGCTGGTACGAGGACTGTCTGCCTTGATGGATGCTGGTACGAGGACTGTCTGCCTTGATGGATGCTGGTACGAGGACTGTCTGCCTTGATGGATGCTGGTATGAGGCCTGAAGTAATGGATGCCTGGAGGGAGAGAAGATCTTGGTTAAATATGGAGCTATGTGGGTGGAGAATGACAGGAGACTACCAGAAAGTGGCTTACCTGAGAGTTCGGATGCTGGGATGAGGACTGTCTGCCTTGATGGATGCTGGTATGAGGACTGTCTGCCTTGATGGATGCTGGTACGAGGACTGTCTGCCTTGATGGATGCTGGTATGAGGCCTGAAGTAATGGATGCCTGGAGGGAGAGAAGATCTTGGTTAAATATGGAGCTATGTGCGTGGAGAATGACAGGAGACTACCAGAAAGTGGCTTACCTGAGAGTTCGGATGCTGGTACGAGGACTGTCTGCCTTGATGGATGCTGGTACGAGGACTGTCTGCCTTGATGGATGCTGGTATGAGGCCTGAAGTAATGGATGCCTGGAGGGAGAGAAGATCTTGGTTAAATATGGAGATATGTGGGTGGAGAATGACAGGAGACTACCAGAAAGTGGCTTACCTGAGAGTTCGGATGCTGGGATGAGGACTCTCTGCCTTGATGGATGCTGGTACGAGGACTGTCTGCCTTGATGGATGCTGGTACGAGGACTGTCTGCCTTGATGGATGCTGGTACGAGGACTGTCTGCCTTGATGGATG